>NW_017096615.1:0-4861 GCF_001412225.1 Nicrophorus vespilloides
ATATATGAATACTTGCTAGATTCCCCAAACATTCAGTTTTCATATGCATATTTTGGTTTCATTATATCTATTATAGTTTCCGAGAAAATCAAGGAAATGTAAAAACACTGCTTTTTCGAGTATTTTTTAAAATTTAAACGTGAATTACAGCCAAATGGCTAAAACCACAGTAATATATCGATACTTTCTAGATTCCCCAAACATTCAGCTTTCATATGCATCTTTTGGATTAATTCTATGTATTATAGTTTTCTAGAAAATCAAGGAAATGTAAAAACACTGCTTTTTTGAGCATTTTTAAAATTTGAACACGAATTACAGCCAAACGGCTAAATCCACACTAATATATCGATACTTTCAAGATTCCGCAAACATTCAGCTTTCATATGCATATTTTGGATTGATTCTATCTATTATAGTTTCCGAGAAAATCAATGAAATGTGAAAACACTGCTTTTTCGAGCATTTTCTAAAGTTTGAACGCGAATTACAGCCATACGGATAAATCCACAGTAATATATGAATATATGCTAAATTTCCCAAACATTCAGCTTTCATATGCATATTTTGGATTCATTCTATCTATTATAGTTTCTGAGTAAATCAAATAAAATATGACATGCGCAAAATAACATCCAATCATGTTACAGTTTATCCTAATTGAAATATTGATACTTTATGATTAATAAAAAAGAAAACCGTCACTCAGTTACATAAATTTACGATCTAATAAACTGCAAGATGGGCCGTAAATAAGGGGGCAAATGGTATTAGATGGACGTAGTTATTACAAAAACAGGGATGAAGATGGGGGAAAAAAAAAGAAGCAGGTTTAACGACGATAAATCGCAGCTGCCAATCGCGACGAGTTTATTAGGTGTTTATGACGGGCATCCGGTCCATAACTCATAATCCGAACCGGACAGAGATGTCCCCCCCTTTAGACAACAACCATGCATACTACTACTACCACTAATACTAGTATCCAATTATTCATATACCAAAGCGTACAAAAGCTGTCAATCAACTGTCATTTTTATTTTGTGACAGTTACAGCAATAATTTAAAAGATGACGTACGGTGCTTTTGTTTTAAAGATCAAATATGCGCGCCTTCTGGATGAATCTTTCGAATTTAGTTTGGGAAGAGGTGCAGATGAAGAAAAAGAAAGAACTGTTTTTTTTGTTGTTGTTGGCTTCTTCTACTGCTGGGAGATGGCGCGCCGCAATCTGCTTATTGTTTCAGTTTACATTTAGATTAAATCGCTGCGAACGGCGACAGTCTTCATATAGTTTAGCGCGCTGATTAAATTTTTTTAATTAAATTCTTCGCGTTTCATGTGAATCATTACATGCAAATTTCAATTGGATTATTTAATTTAATTTATTTACTTTTTCTTCTTTTCGTTTGTTGATGTTTGTTGAAAAGAAAAGAAATTTTTTGTGATCAGGTCGGCCAGGTGCGAGCCATGATGGGTAAAAACCACTGCATGCATGCACAAAGTTCTCGCAAACTTCGGCTTTCCGAATCTGTGAGAGTTCGGTTGGAGAGGCAGGAAAGCGCAGTGTCCGAGAGTGGATCAGAGGAGGTTGAGAAGAAGAAGAAGAAGTAGATAGAGAAAAAAAAAAAAGACGAACAAGAATAAGAAGAAGGCAGCTGCGGCACCATGTGCGGCCAATCACTGCTCCCCATTGGGGGAAACCATCGGGCACCTGTCGTCCTACACACCCTGAGGCACCATTTTAAATGCCACCGCAATCACGAAAGAAATACACGTACAACAAAACATATACCTTTACGAGCATTATTTATATCTTCACTTTCAAAAAACACCAAAAATACTCATAAAGTTTAAAATTAAATCAATTTTCAATCAAAAAAAAATGTAATGTTAAGATTTTCAAATTACAGGAATTACAGCCATACGGATAAATCCACAGTAATATATGAATACTTGCCAGATTCCCCAAACATTCAGCTTTCATATTCATCTTTTGGATTCATTCTATCTACTATAGTTATCGAGAAAATGAATGAAATGCAAAAACACTGCTTTTTCGAGCATTTTTTAAACTTTGAACGTGAATTACAGCCATAATTATGAAACCACATTCATATATGTATACTTGTTAGATTCCACAAATATTCAGCTTTCATATGCATGTTTTGGATTCATTCTATCTATTATAGTTATCGAGAAAATCAATGAAATGTGAAATGTTAAAATTAAATCAAAATCTGCATCACTAAATTTTCAATCAAAAAAAAAAAGTAATGTTAAGATATATTTTATTTCCTATACAAACTTGTTGTTACATAAAGATGATTTGATCAAGTTTATGGGTCGTTTGTGAAGTGCAGAAATGGGAATAAAGTAAAAGCACCGAACGGACGAATGCACATTCTCCAAGAAGGCTCTTTTTTTTTGCTTCTTGTTGTTTTTGTTTTACTTCTTCTTCTTCTTCTTCTATGAACCCAAATCGCTGCAGGCCCGATATTACGGACCGTTATACCTCGTACCTATAGTTACGTCTATTGATTCTGCTCCGAGTATCGTTTTAGCTTTGTTTTGTTTTTTTTGTTTCATTTTTGCGAGAGCGAATTATAGGTTCAGAGATTCCTTGAAAATTGCACGTTGCTGCACGTTCTACCATCTGATTCACAATCTGAACGTAATTAATTACGATATTAATAACAGTTACAGTTGTTGGGTTTATTATCTACTTTCAATTAATTAAACTATCATAAAACTTGACATAAATGTCAAAGTGACATCTATTTATTTTCAATTTTAACCTTAAATTTGACGTAATTAATAATTTGACATGTATTTTAAAACAATGGAACTCTTTTGTGAAACTACATCAATTATTATGTTTAATATCAAAATTTGTTATAAACTTGATAATTGAATACTTAATTGAAATTTTAGAATTATTATGTAAAAGTTACGTTTATTAAAACGACATCTAGTTTCAATTAAAATATCATAAAAATTGTCGTTAATGTCAATTTTAACCTTAAATTATCATTAACAAACCCAAATTTGACGTAATTGATAATTTGACATGTACTTTAAAACAATGGAATTTGTTTGTGAACTTACATCAATTATTGTATTTAATATCAAAATTTGTTATAAAGTTGATAATTTATACATGTTTTTTGTCAATACTTAATTGAAATTTTAGAATTATTACGTTAAAGTTACGTGTATTAAAATGACATCTACTTTCAATTAAACTATCTTAAAAATTGTCGTAAATGTCAATTTTAACTTTAAATTATCATTAACAAACTTAAATTTGACGTAATTGATAATTTGACATGTACTTTAAAACAATGGAATTCGTTTGTGAACTTACATCAATTTTTGTGTTTAATATCAAAATTTGTTATAAACTTGATAATTTATACATGTTTTTGTCAATATTTAATTAAAATTTTAGAATTATTACGTAAACGTTACGTTTATTAAAACGACATCTACTTTCAATTAAACTATCATAAAAATTGTCGTAAATGTCAATTTTAACCTTAAATTATCATTAACAAACCTAAATTTGACGTAATTGATAATTTGACATGTACTTTAAAACAATGGAACTTTTTTGTGAACTTACATCAATTTTTGTGTTTGATATCAAAATTTGTTATAAACTTGATAATTTATCCATGTTTATTGTCCATACTTAATTGAAATTATAGAATTATTACGTAAAAGTTACGTGTATTAAAATGACATCTACTTTCAATTAAACTATCATAAAAATTGACGTAAATGTCAATGTGACATCTATTTACTTTTAATTTTAACCATAAATTTGACGTAATTGATAATTTGACATGTACTTTAAAACAATGGAATTCGTTTGTGAACTTACATCAATTATTGTGTTTAATATCAAAATTTGTTATAAACTTGATAATTTATACATGTTTTTGTCAATACTTAATTGAAATTATAGAATTATTACGTAAAAGTTACGTGTATTAAAATGACATCTACTTTCAATTAAACTATCATAAAAAATGACGTAAATGTCAAAGTGACATCTATTTACTTTAAATTTTAACCTTAAATTTGACGTAATTAATCATTTGAAATGTTCTTTAAAACAATGGAACTCTTTTGTGAACTTACATCAATTATTGTGTTTAATATCAAAATTTGTTCATTTCTTAAAGAGTAGATGTCGTCTCAATAGATATGTCAAATTTTAGTTTTTTTTTTATAATAAGAAATTGACGTAAATTCATATAACAGTTCCATTGTATAAAAGGTTTAAAGTTCAATTAAAAATTCATGTTTGGAAGGTATAGATAATATCAAATGTTTACATTTCATTTAAAAGTAGATGTCGTCTCAATAGATATGTCAAATTTTAGTTTTTTTTTAGTTACAATAGTTTATTCTAGCAAGTCAATAATATGCAAATTATTAGCAGATAAAATTCAAATACATAATAGTTCCATTGTATAAAAGGTTTAAAGTTCAATTAAAAATTCATGTTTTGGAAGAATAGATAATATAAATGTTTACAATAGTTTCATTTCTTAAAGTAGATGTCGTCTCAATAGATATGTCAAATTTTAGTTTGTTTTAAGTAATAAGAAATTGACGTAAATTCATATAACTAGTTCCATTGTATAAAAGGTTTAAAGTTCAATTAAAAATTCATGTTTGGAAGATATAGAAAATATAAATGTTTACAAGAGTTTCATTTCTTAAAAGTAGATGTCATCGCAATAGATATGTCAAATTTTTACTCGTTATGAAATTTTACGTAATAATTCTATAATTACAATTAAGTATTGACAAAAAACATGTATAAAATCAAGTTTACAAATTTAAAAAACG
>NW_017096616.1:0-4070 GCF_001412225.1 Nicrophorus vespilloides
TTTATTTATTATTTTAAATATATTTTAATTAGGTTTCTATGTTGTATTATTTCTTTTGCTAATAAATTATTGTTATTATTTATTGACTTATTTTTTTTTTATAAAAACACTGTTTTATTTAAATTTTATAATTAATATTTTTTGAAATTTTTTGTGTATCCGTCGCCGACTTTACTGTTGCCGTGTTGGCAGGTGCCTAGTTGACCGTCGCCCACTTGTCCGTCGCCGAGCTGTTGCGTACCCTTTTAATACAACAATTAACAAAGTTGCGTTCTCAAATAGAGAAGAGACGTATTTTGCCGATGATCTGAAAATGAGTTTTTCTCTTTCATTGGTAGCACAAGTAATACTGATAGCAGATTTATAGCAAGATAGTCGATAGATAGATAGTTTATAGCAAAAGTAGATAGACTTCTTATAATACTACATAATTGTGAAAGTTTTACTTACATATTTTTAGCCTCAAGTGATTAAGAAATGAAAAATTTATAATATGTTTGATTATTTCATGACATTAATTAATGAAATATTAAAATACTCGAAAAATATAAAATTTAAACAAAATTTTAAAATAAAAAATAAAATGAAATTCAATGGAAAATCCATAGATGGATTCGATTACTTGAAATAGATTTTGTGCACTTGCTTACTACCAAGTTAATATGCTATGCTGCCTTTTAAATTGTATTATCTTGTGCACTCACAAGATAGTTGACAGACGCGAGTTTGATAATGTATCCCTAATGTATATAGGAATAATTACATTTCCCCTTTTAGTAAAGTATCAACCAATTTCTTATTTTTTAATTTAATAAGAAAGCTCTTATGATACAACAAGGCATACGCTTTCAACACAATATACAAGTTAATATGATTAATTATCTGATAATTGCTTAAAAGAATCTACTGTATACGAATATTTATATACTGAGGTCGATCGGGTGCTTCTTCCACAGTTGGGCAAATCATTATTTGTGGAACAATGAAACCAGATTTTATATATTTATGATTTTTATATTGCTGTATTGATTTTTTTAAATTTTGTAATTTTATTGTTTTAATAAATATTATTATTTTTTTTTTATATTTTATTTTAATAAACTATGAGAAGCAAACAAAGACTTCTATGAAAATAAATTCATTCATAAACTATAAAATGTTTTTGTATCTTTAAATAGAATATAAAATATTGACGAATATACTGAATGCCCTAAAATAGGTTTCGGAAACTTTTTTGGAGTGAATAAGTTTTTTAAAATTATATCACTGTTAGATTATCAACGGATGAACCACAGGTTAAATGATAGAACTAATAGACTCATTCAACGAGCCGCAGGTCTAGAATAACAAGATCCACATTACCTCTTGCGTACTTGCTGGCATCCTTGAGATAATTTTCGTATATAACTTCATTGTTTTTATCTAATTCCTTGACGAAGATCATTGAACCTTCACCCTTCAGCTCATCTTCCAGATATTTCCCTAAATGATATATATTATAATATATTATAGCCGCAGTGGCCAGCGCCTGAATCTCAAAATGTACCATGTGTGCGAAATTGACAGAAATGAGAAACTTACCGACAGTTAAAGAAAATAGATCAGTTATATCTATAATCAGAGCAATGTGTTTCCAACCGAACTGCTTGAAGAATAATTTTAAACCACACTGGCTGTATGATAGCCTTGTTAACGTCGGATGTATTTTTCTCTTGTTCATGAAAATTATTTGCGCCTATAATCACATTTCTATGAAATGGCAGATTAACCGGCAAGGAATAGAAGTACTTACGGCCGTGTCGTTTTTGTTCCATTTCTGCAACCTCTCCAATATACTGGAAGTGACAGAGAGCTCGCTTGTCGAAGGAAACTGACATCAAAATAATAGTAATCAGTCAGACTCTCAATACTTTTGTTCGAAGAGACAAAAAAGTGAAAAAATACCAAGACAAAAACAAGTTGAACATTAATATAATCTTCATTTTTGTAAAACGAAAAGAGTGTACATTAATTTGAATACGTATAACGTGAACTTTATTAAGAGCTCGTGAGAATTTAACAAATTGTCTATTTTCTAAGTTATGGTACTATTTCCATCTCGTATTTAAATATTTATAAATATTAGATGAAATGTATTTAAATCAATACGAGCTCAATCATTAGAAAAAATGTATTGAAGTTTACCCACTATAGTTTTTAATATAAAGATCCAAACTCGAACATATTTTCGGTGAATTCATTTGATATTATAATTTCGAAAACAACAAAATAATTACATTAAATTAAACTCACTTGATCTCCCATTCCAGTGATTATTGGAATATTCCAAAATCCGGCAAGACTCGCAATAGGTTCCAATGAAAACATGCAAGCAGGTCCGATAATAGCAATCACGTTATCCTTGAAATTCATATAGGCTTCATGTTCAGAAGCTTTTGCACCGCTGCACGCTGGATAACTAAACACCGATTATATAAATCCCTTTTCCCTATATTTTAATCATTTTTTACTACTACAGATTATACACTATACGCATATAACTAATGGAGCGTAAGACTTTTTCTTCATCTATTGGTCTTATTGCTACACTTTATAATTACATATACAATACTGAAATTAAAGTGTGTTTTCAATGACGTATGTTCAAAATAAAAAAAAAACTTTCTTGTAGAATAATTGGAATAAGTAAAATTGTAATAATAGTAATTGTAATAAATGTATATATCAATGGTCGGTAACGTACTTCCTGCTAAGAATTTTTTAATTTCTCACGGGAACCATTTTTAAGCTCTAAAATACTCGTTGATAAAATATTAAACTATCTGAAACATATAAAGCCAGTTTGGTTTGGCTTTTCTTAAAATATGCATACAACTATTTTTTTGTATTTACTTTTCTAAATATTCTATATTTACCGAGAAAAATCTGTAACTTAGCTTAACTACTGGGACCGGCCAACTATAGCGGTTAAAAAATTAAACAATCAATACAAAAGAACGATTTCTTCTGCATTGATTGTTTCATTTTCCTTATTTGAATGATTGAATACAAATATACATGGAAAGTATTGATACTATTTTTTCAAGTTGGATAATATATTAAAGAACTAATGAAATTGGAGTTGATGAAAAAAAAAAAATTAATTATTTTATTTATTTTTTAAACCAAATAATTCATATAAAATTAATATAAATCCTTAATAAGTGAATTGTAAATACAGTGGAACCTCACATAACGAGCATAATCTGTTCCAGAATTTTCGGAGTTTTACTCGTAAATACTTTTATAGTGAAATATTTTTTCATACATAAACTAATCTAAAATACGACAATGCGTTCCATGGCCGAAAAAATGGGTACACGACAACTCGGCAACTGACAAGTGGGCGACGTTCAATTGGACACCAGCCAACTCGGCGACGGTCAAGTCGGCGACGGATACTCAACAAAAATATTTTTAAGAAACGCACTTATAATTATTACTATATTAATAATAATAAGTTATTGGGTAAATAATATAATATAACATAAAAACTTGTATTTGTTTTCGTTGACTTAATCATTATAAACCTTAAAATTAAAAAATATTCTAAATTAAAATTAATTTATTGTTATTAATATTATATAATAACAATTAACAAACTAATTTTATTATACAATATTTCTTATTATTAAGTTTTATAATGAATATGTCAACGAAAACAAATACAATAATAATTATTTATTGTTATTAATATTAAATAATAATAATTTTTTTTATGTCGTATAATTTTGTTGGCAAACTGTGTGAATTGTAAATTTATCTTTCCCGGTGGATAGTTATCATTATGATGTTTTGAACATTAATAATTACTTCAATCTATATACTAAATCTAGTGGTTTGCAACGTTTCAGCCTATTTGTGGTTTCGCTGTTGTCGACGAACCATGGAGCCCTAATAATAAATTTATTAGCAAAAAAAATAATATAATATACTAAATTCAAATATATTTAAAATATTAAATAAAATTTTCGTGATTATTTATTTTTATTTTCGAACATACAAAGGTTCCAATCAAAATGCCTAAGAAA
>NW_017096617.1:0-178 GCF_001412225.1 Nicrophorus vespilloides
GAGTACAAATTTGAAAAATTGCTCGAAAAAGCAGTGTTTTTATATTTCATTTATTTTCTCGAAAACTGTAATACATAGAATAAATCCAAAAGGTACATATTAAAGCTGAATGTTTGGGGAATCTAGCAAGTATTAATATATTACTGTGGTTTTATCCGTTTGGCTGTAATTCGCTTAC
>NW_017096617.1:254-19269 GCF_001412225.1 Nicrophorus vespilloides
CATGTATTGATATATTACTGTGGTTTTATCCGTTTGGCTGTAATTCGCTTACAAAATTGACAAAATGCTCGAAAAAGCAGTGTTTTCACATTTCATTGATTTTCTCGAAAACTATAATAGATTGGCATTATGGAACCTCGGGGAACACACAATTATCAATTGCATTTTATGAGCACTATCAATTCTAAACTTTATAAATTAGTTTATATTATTATAGGTCAAAGTATAGAACCTTGTGGAATAGAAAATTACAAAAGCCACAAATTTTTTTAAAATTAAAAATTACTAAAATTATTCATTGCAGAGTAAATAATTACAAAAGCAAAGTGTTTAACAATTATCGCGTTAAGGAAAGAGTACGTAATTATACATATCCGCAGTTTAATTTACGCTTCAATTATGTTTGTTTTTTTTCTTCTTCTGCTCATTTCTAAACGGAAGCAATTTGAAGTTAAACATTTGTTCGTTGATTGCGCTCCATCGATTAAAAAAGTTTTCGACTCTTTCGTGCCGTGCCGATTCTTTAATCGCCCATCGATTTTCCCAATACAAAAATTGAAATTCAACTTAAACAAAAGTAATTTTACTACTTACATATACAGTAAACATTTGCTAAAATCTTTAATCTTAAATTTATTCAACTTTAATAACAATCGTTAATTAAATAATTAAACACTTAGTTTAAATGAATAATAAATACAATTCGATTGTAGCGAGAGAGTCAGATTGAATTGCTGCATTCAAATTACCCGCGTAATTGCATCGTTGTTGTCGCGATTAGCGCATTGCCAACTGTGTTATAATAGAGAGAGGCGCGGCGATGGTGAATGAGTATGAGGTGGATACGGGCGCCGGCATCGCGGGACGACTGCGACTGCGAAGGGGCTCCGGATAATTTAATAATTGCGATGGAAATTAGTTTCGCGATGAATTAGTTCGTTAGTTTTAATTGCGTCGGCGTAATTAAAGCGCGCTGGAAACGAAACGCCGCTGGAATATTTAGGGAAGATGCGGCGCAGACGAGAACGGAGGAAAAACATCCTCCTTCTTATATATGTATTAAACAGTGTTCTGCAGTGCAGTAGAAATGTATCGAGTTTTCGATATTTTCATCAGTTCATTCGTTAAGAATTGTTAGGCTCAGATAATCGATGTAATAGGACCAAGAGTAGAACAAACGTTACAAAAACTTGAAGGTAATAATTAAAATTATTGCACCAAGTACAGAACCTCGGGGTATCACTCTTTTCCATTCTTTTATTATTCGTCTAATACAGTGATTCCCAAAGTGGTCTATATCGTGGTATAAAAGTACATATGAAGTAAAAAACTATTATATATGTTTATTAAATTGTGTAAGTTGTAGGATGTAGGCATTCGCTTTGTGGTCGCAATACATTTTGAACTTGTAAAAACCTGGAATTTAGCGAAGAAAAAATTTAATTTCCTTTCCATTGTCATACCTACTGTAAAGGGGGGTTCAGTGCTTTAACCAATCTTCTAAAAAAGAAACAGACTGGATATCATTAGCCGAGGAGATTTAAGATTAAAGCTTACAAAATTGACGTGAAATGTTGATAATTTATTATTAAAGCATCAGGATCATCCTTCTCACTAAAAACATTTACTTATTGCTTAGTTTATTTTATGTTACGTATATTTTATATAACAGATAAATGTATAAAACTTAACATGTGTTTTTACTTTAAGTTTTTAACACTAAACTTCACTACAGTTAGAAATTTACTAAAAATCAATATCAGGTAATTGGGGGGTCTACCCAAAACCGAAAAACATGGCAAGGGGTCTACGAAACAAAAAAGTTTGGGAACCTCTGGTCTAATAAGTAATCAAGTGATTATCTATCAATCAGCAAGAAACTTAAAATGATCTTTGATCAATGTAGGTTCGAATGGAAATAATCGGACCAAGTATTGAACCTAGAGGAATTCACTACTTCATGTATAATAATCGAGTAGTCTTATGTCGAAGTTTTGGTAATTAGTTGACTTGACAGTTTTAGGTGGAATGATTTTGCAAAAGGGCAGCGGGTATTATTTATGTGCACGGGATTGGAGGGGAACGAGGATCCGAGGAATTAGAGGGAGCGTGTAAATAGTTAACATTAACGAGCTGCAAGATTAAAGGAGGAGCAAGAAGATAAAGGGAAGAAGCGAAGAGACAAAGCAAACACGCTGCTGGTAGAAGAGGGAAGATGAGAGATAGAGGTGGCCGTGGATAGACACAGTCAAAGCGGAGGCGGAAAGCCGGCCTGCTCTGATCCAGACTAGCCTTGCGTTCGTGCACTATTTGTCTGTCCTAATTAGTTGAATGGTCTCGTTAGCGAGCGTTTGCGATTCGCAGCAAGGGTTAGTAGAAATTTTGGGCTACTAATCGACGCCGCTTCCACCGCCTCCGCGCGCTGCAGTACAATTGAACTAATTAGGGGCGGCATGGGGGACCGGCTGCGTTGGCTTCGGCCCGGCCGTCGTGATTAATGAAACCGAACGCCGCAACTGCCGCCTCCGCCCGTCCAAATCCCCCCTAAACTGCATAATTGTCCAAAACCGAAATAATGGCGGCCGCCTGTCAATTAGCCGCCTCCACCGCCGCCGTCGCCGCCGCCGCTTTGTTGATATAATTATTATTGATTCGCCCACCTTGATTTATTCCGTTCGACCGAAATCCGCCGCAGCACGCGCGCAATAATCATCGCTTCGACATTCAGAAACATCAACCGCCGATCAATCATTCAATTATTCACAGATTCGTCCGACCGTTAAAAACGGCTCCGAAACAGCTGCAACCTATTGGAATATCCACTGCGAAAGAGATTTCAATTCGATACCAAAATAGAATTATATCAACAATACGCTTACTTTATTCTTAGTTGAAACAAAAATTGTATTTAAAGCACAGTAAAACTGTTCAATTTCGTAAAAATATTGAATTTAAAAACAATTTAATAGTTTTCAAAATACATAAATCTATTTTGAAGTTTCTTAACTTAATTTTAGTTAAGTATTAATTGTTAATAAAACATACAAATTTCAAAAAAAGAGCAATAATTCTAACAATACAATTAATCAATAACTTTATAACGAATTGGAGTAATAAATTATAATTGATTTTATAATTTTCTAATTGATAAATTTGAAACATTTTAGAATTTTCAATTTTGAACAGTAACTCAGACAATAAGTTACGATTACAATAAGTTCACAGTTTTGAATAGTGCAGTGTAGTAGAAATTCATGAAAATCTCCTTAAAAGATTTTTCTAATTTCATCTTACCAAACTCAGAGAGCGGTTCTCTGACTACTTTTCAGATCTTGGTGTACAAACTGTGAATTGGGTTGTAGATCCTTTTAAATGCGAAATTACTAACATACCAGCAGAACCTCCAGGTTTGGCAGAGGCAATCTTGAACTTCGATCCAATACTGAAGCACGTATTCAATTTGAGACCAAAGCAAATCTGTCGTCTTTTTGTGTTGTCAAAGGCTGCAAAGGCTTTCAAAATTGCACATAGACGGTGACTTGGTAATAAAAAATTGCTCCATTTGCAACAACCTACCTTTTATGAACAAGGCTTTTCCACTCTAATGAACATAAAAACGAAAAACAGAAATCGATTAAACGCCGAAGACTGTATTCAAATTGCTCTTACATCAAAAAGTCCCAATTTTAAAGTAATTATATAACAGAAGCAACATCATGTTTCCAAAACCTGAAGGGGGAAAGTTTTCAATTAATTTTGTTTGTTCCAATTTAAGAATTTTATTTTGTTTGTCTATTACTATTTGTTACTATTTTCATGTAACTTCTTTTTATAAATATGTAAATGCAAATTAATTCAATAAATAATGTTTATTTAAAATTTACATTGATTGTTTTCTATTCAGAATAGGGAGGGGATAATATCGACTTACGCAATAATATTTTGGGGTAATGGTTAAAAAAGTTCCCCGACCTCTGCCTTAAAACTTAAAATAAACTAGTTTTTCAAGCAATTCTTCAATAATGATTTGAGATACTTTTTGGTGCCCCACGTTGATCACCATTTTCTCTATTTTTTGTTTGTTTTTACACACAGTTTTGTACGTTTCTTGTTATGAATGATGCAGTTGCGCGTAACAAGCCGCCTTCGTTTTCAAAATATACACACACAAACACATTTTTTTTTCAGCGTCAGCTCGTGCTCGTTGTTGCTGAAGTATGACCGCAATGAATGGTCTCTGCGCGCCAACCGCCGTTGACGTATTATAAAATATAATGGTCTGTAGTTTTAATGAGAGCTCGTTATAAGAGAGCAAGACGAACATCCGTGCGGTTTCGTGTGAAAGAGAGAGAGAGACGGAACGAGGGGATGATGATGATGTTTTTTTTTTCTCATCCACCATCCATTAGACCAAATTGACACCTGCGGTGAGGGACGAAACGAAAGAGAGAGAGATATAGTTAAAATGTGTGTGGGTGAGAGAGAGAGGGATGGTGTTAAAAAAAAATGGTATAAGAGGTGAGTCTTGCGGTTGGGGCTCGTTAATAATAACGAACGAGCCCGGCGCCTCCGCCGGTCTCCGGATAACATACTTCCCTCCGATCCGAGGTGTTAATGAAGAAGAGAGCATCGCCGTGTGATCGATGTCCGCGTTTGTCCAAACAAAAATAAAAATAAACGATGGGGCAAATAGAAAAAGGGATGCATTGTATTTGGGAGGGTGGTAGGAATGGGAGTGGTGTTGGTTGCTGCAGGTATAAAAGCCGAGAGCTCGAGTTCGGAACAGTGAACCGCCATTAAGGCATCTATGAGGAAATGCTCTTTGCCGATTCTTGTTTTAAAATACACGGGAGAATAGAAGTCCACTCACCGAGGCAGCAACAAAACTCAACTCTCCCCATGTACCCGAACGCGTGTAGCAAGGAGATGCGAGACGTTCCCACTCGGTTTCACTCTATATTGTTATATATATATATATGTAGTGTAGAGTGAGTGTGAGTGTGTGTATGTATACAGATATAAAGTGAGTAAGTGAAGGTGGTGTAGCTATGGCAAAGTTGTCGAAGTGCAAGTTCAAGAGGGTAGCCGAGGCAGGGGGATGGGTTTTAAAAGCTTTCCTGACATCTTGACCGAATCGGACGTTTCAAAACACGGAACGGCTTTCATTCCATTTTCTGGCTTTCTTTACTGTCTCCTCCATCTCCTCCGCCTCCTCTTACACCACCTTCCAGCAGTCAGCTCAAACTGGATCCGACACGAGGGCTAATAACACTTCTATCTCTGTGCGGAGAATTCGAGTCGAGCTGACGACGGGAAAGCAATGAGAATGGAGCGAGCGCAAAAACGCGCACAAGAGATAGACGGAATGAAGGCATCTCTGCTGCATCCTCCCTCTCTGTTCGGAGTTTCCATCGATGTGTTGTTTTTCAGTTCAGTAGGTGAAGGTTGCGTCGGCGGCGGCGGTGGTGGCGGAGGATCAGCTGTGGCGCGCGTACCGTACTCCGCCGCATCATCATCCCTACCTACCCTCACTTCCACCCTCACTTCCACCCTCTTTCATTCAGCCAGTCATTCGAGCCGAGCGCGAGGAATGCCGCATCGAACGAACAAGAGCAAAACGACCAGCGCCGACGAACCCAAACAAAAATAAAGGACACACCGACGAAAGCCAAACAATAATAAAGCATGCGAGATCCTCTCTGAGCCGGAGGCAGCACGAGAAAACCCAAACAACGTCAACTATTCCTGTCCTCAAGAGAGAGAGAGGTCATGCACATCAATTCATACACTTTAAATTTGTAAAAAAAAATCACATTCAATCACAGAGTTGAACCGAAATTAATTTCGTAAATGTTTATCGTTCCAGGTTTGGGTTCGGTTCGTCTAAAAATTTCGGTTCAGTTCAGAAAAGCAATTTAAATTGGTTAGTTAAAATATAAAATTGAGTCCAATTGGTAAATAAAAATTTACCAAATTCCCTTACTATTATTTTCAATTTTTAAATTGAAAATACAAAAGTAATAAAAAAAATTAGTGACTAGTTCAACACATGCACTTTGTAATGTTTGTTCAGTCATGTTTACAGTAATATCCTTTTTAATCACTTTAATTTAAGTTTGTTCTAATGTTAGTTACACATAATTTGTGCTTGATATTCAGTCGGTGATTGGTCGTGAATTTTGTTCCGGTTTCGGTTTTTCGGTTCGGTTCCGGTTCGACTCTCTGCTTTCAATAGAATGTCAATGGCAACGAACGTGGGGCACAGATAAAACAAAAAAATAAATGAATTCTGATTAATAGTTGAATTCTCTGTCAGAACGTTTAAGGTTATAAAATATGTCAAATTTGTTATAAAGGTTTTCTTACTTTTCTCATATTTTCTTCTACAATGCTTGCACCCACACTATGTTTGATAAGAAACGAAACTCCTTGCATATCAACACAGCACAAATGTCAAATCAAAAAGTTTCACAATTTTTTTTGTTTAAATACAAATTTGAAAGTATTTTCTTGTTTTATCACATCCGTTATTGTTTGGATTACACAAATATACGATTACACATATAATATTACCAATTGTACAGTTTCTATGTTTGATGCAAAATTCGAAGATCTACACCGCACAAACGTCAAATAAAAACTGACGTAATGTCAACAAGAAAACAATAATGGCGAGAAAACAAAATGGTTACGTTTTTGGCCATCTTTATTTTTGAGGATTTTTAACGCTCATTTTATAACAAGCTTCGTTATTAATACATTAAAAAAAATTATGTACGATTTACAAATTTATACTATTAATTATAATTTTTATAGTTAAATTAAATTATGTAATTTTGTATTTAATAATACTAGTGTTTTAATATACGATAGAACATTGAAATATCAGAACAAAATCAAAACTGTTGAGGTTATGCAACATGTAAAAGTAAAAACAAAATAGTAACGCTTCTTCTATGACAACCTATGATAACATCGCGTTAACAAATTATACCCGGCGTACCACGAGTTAATGTTCTGTGCCTTATTTTTTTTTTTAAATTTAATTTCATTGCTAATGATAAATTTATCATTGAAAAATCGGATAAATTGAAAATAATGATTATATACTACATTTTTTTTATATAAATTTATTTCGTGACCTTCTGCATCCAGTTTCACCCTATTATTTTCTCCCGTTGTACACGGAAGGCGCGCGCGTTTTTTTTTTTGGGGGGATGGTAGGATTGGGTTGGTTCTCTTCGTAGGACGGAAGTGGAAGTAGTCAAGCTTCGGAGGAGGAATACGGAAAGAAACCGCGCGGAAAATTGTCAATTCGGTTTGCTCTGGTGTGACATAAGACACGGCAACAATAACAGCACGAGGAGGATAGAGATTGAGAAAACCTACCCACTTTCTTCCACCCCCCAAATCCCTAACTGTGTACACACGGAATTCGGTTAGAAGTCGTTTTCAATCCGACACGTTTAATGATGTCGTTAAAAATAATATTGAAAAATACTTGCCCACAATTTTTTTTTGTGGGAGCGAACAAAATTAAATTGATAATAACTGCGAGGAGGAAGAGGAAAGAGAAAAATCTCCCTTCTTGTTTTTTTTTTTTCATTCCGACTCACCAACTCTCATCCCCACGAAAAACGCACGAACTGGGTTAGATATCATTTCAAGTTATTCAATTTAACTCAAGACTATTGGAGAGATAATGGTAAAAATCCAATTTTACTCGCGACTGCCTTCTCCTCTCCGCTCCGCTCCTCGCCACCGACGAGGCCTTTCCCCCCGTCTGTTATCTATAATTTCCTAATTTCATTCTATATTGCGGGAGAAAACTCCCTTCGCCCACAGAAACGAAAATAAATGAAAAAGCAGGAGAAAAAAAAAACTGATAACGCCGAAACAGATACATTATTAAATACAATCTGCTGAAAACCAATCGGATATTGTGTTTCTTCGAGTTTGTCTTTGCGTGTGTTTTCATACGACTTTCTAAAAGCACTTCAGCAGTGCTATCTGTATATACCTATTCTTTTGTCCTACATTCAAAAATTATTCAATTTCTATTGTCAATTATAAACATTTTCTACTGTCAACTACAATTAATAAATTGATAACCTAAAATATTTGACAGGTGTCAATAATTAATTAGTTGACGTCAATTATTGACATCTGTCAAATATTTAGTTGTTTGTAACAATTGAACTAAATATCGAAAGGTGACAATTATAAAGAAAAAACATGTTAGTTCAATGTTGACATTTGTCAAGCCACCTACATTTTTGTCAATGAAATGAAAATGTAAGACGAAATTACTTGATAACGCCGAAACAGATACATTATTAAATACAATCTGCTGAAAACCAATCGGATATTGTGTTTCTTCGAGTTTGTCTTTGCGTGTGTTTTCATACGACTTTCTAAAAGCACTTCAGCAATGCTATCTGTATATACCTATTCTTTCACCACAGTCTATGATTTTTGTTAAGTATTTTGTCCTACATTCAAAAAATTATACAATTCCTATTGTCAATTATAAACATTTTCTACTGTCAACTACAATTAATAAATTGATAACCTAAAATATTTGACAGGTGTCAATAATTAATTAGTTGACGTCAATTATTGACATCTGTCAAATATTTAGTTGTTTGTAACAATTGAACTAAATATCGAAAGGTGACAATTATAAAGAAAAAACATGTTAGTTCAATGTTGACATTTGCCAAGCCACCTACATTTTTGTCAATGAAATGAAAATGTAAGACGGAATTACTTGTAACTTAGTGTAAGGTATCTTGTTCTCGAGATGTTAAGTATATATATCTTAAATTCAAGTAATTTTCTTGAAGTGCATGATCAAACTGTGTCAATGATGCGGCGATGAGATCTGAAACAATTGCCAGGTCATGAGTGCCTGCGATAAAGAGAGAGATCGAATCGCTGAGCTTTGTAAGGGTGGTGGAGAGGTTAGGATAGGGTGAGAGGACGTAATGCGAATCCTTTTATTGGATTATCCTAGAATCAATTAAAAATTAATTAAAAATTGATGGATCCCGGCTGATTAATCGAGGACGTGCAGCGCCCGAAACCCATTTAAAGATTTAAACAAATTAAAAGTCTGGCCCCGACGGCGTCCGCTTCTGTGAATAAACAACTCTCCTCCAACAACCACGCCACCCTTTGTGCTTCCTTCCTTATTTCAACGTTGGCATTCGAGGATTGGACGTCGGAATTGCGCCACAAATGAGGCGAAAAATAAGCAAAGCCACCCCACATTTACCTTCATGAAACGGAACAGAAGAGAACAGCAGAAGTGGGAGACGAGTTTCTCCGAATTTCTTCAGTCGTCCTTCTAACAGGAACGGCGAGAGCAGCAGAGGAAGAAGTAGAGAGCAGCAAAAGGCACTTTTAATGCCTTTCAGCCAATTGCAATCTAATCCAAAACCTTTCAAAAGCAATCGCGAGAATCTTAAAAAGCAATTGAAGCCAAGTATCGAAGTTAATCGAATAGCGCCGACCCTTGCAGCCACTTTTCGCTCTACTTCACCCCTGATCTACGTCCACCCCCCGCACCTCCTCTCTCTCCCAACCCCCTTAGACATACACACACATCCGAGCGCGCTCGCTCGTTCCCTTCGAATAGTCGCCTTCCGACACTGCTCCTTCTTCTGCCATCCGAACCCCACACCTCTTGTTGCATTCACACTCCGCTGCGACTTCTGATCGCGTGATCGAATATTGCAAGTTCATAGAAAATTGTCCAATTACGTAACGCTCCTGCAGAGGATTCCCACTTCCATCACTCGCATTTCGATTGCTTCTCGTGTCGCATCTAATTTATCACCACCAACACAACCATTTTCCAACATTATTAACAAACGCAACACTTTTAACATATATCCGGTTTATTTTTTACTCTACTGCAACTAAAATTTGACATCTGTCATTCACCTGTCAATTGAGTTATTATGACAGTTTGAACTTAGGATTTATTGAATTGACAACTGCCAATAAACAAAATCGTTAACCTAGAAATTGGTTTCTTTGTTTGACAGGTGTCAATTATTAACTCTTTTTTTATGTTTAGGTGGCTAAGTGCAAATTACAACAACAAATTATTATTTGATTAACACTTGATTAGAGTCATAATCTAATAAACTAAATTATCATAATTCTCATGTAAACAATAAGTGACAGCTGTCAATTGAATTGAACTAATTGCGAAGTTTAAACGCTCAATCATGTAATTGGTTCAGGTAAATTTGATGCTTTCGCGATTCAATATTCTAGAATCTAATTTATCAACATTTATTAACAAACGCAACACTTTTAACAAATATCCGTTTTACTTTTTACTCTACTGCGACTAAAATTTGACATCTGTCATTCACCTGTCAATTAACTTATTATGACAGTTTGTAAATTAACAACTGACAATAAACAAAATCGTTAACCTAAAAATTGGTGCAAATTAAAACTTCGAAACAATTGCAATATTTTATGACTATTATTTAATTAACACTCGATTAGAGTCACAATCTAATAAACTAAATTATCATAATTCTCATGTAAACAATAAGTGACAGCTGTCAATTGAATTGAACTAAACGCTCAATTATGTAATTGGTTCAGGTAAATTTGATGCTTTCGCAATTCAAAATCGAATAGGTGCATGAAGCTGTGATCATACCTGCTTTATATATATATTGACAACTGACAATAAACAAAATCGTTAACCTAAAAATTGGTTTCTTTATTTGACAGGTGTCAATTATTAACTGTTTTTCTTATGGTTACTAAATGCAAATTACAACTTCGAAACAATTGCAATATTTTATGAACATTATTTGATTAACAGTCGATTAGAGTCATAATCTAATAAACTAAATTATCATAATTCTCGTGTAAACTGTAAGTGACAGCTGTCAATCGAATTGAACTAATTGCGAGGTTTAGACGCTCAATTATGTAATTGGTTCAGGTAAATTCGATGCTTTCGCGATTCAATATTGAATAGATGCATGAAGCTATGATAATGCCTGCTTTATATATATATATACACAAACAGAAAAGCGGTATTTCGTAATTATAATGCGAAAGCTTTGAGAGAAGTACCTAAAGGATTGCGCGCTGAAAATGAAGGAAAAAAAAAGAGAGACATAATATGGAAATAGAGGAGTGGAAGAAGGAGGCTGAAATTATTCAGGGCTTTCAGCGATGGAAGTGCGAGTGTGCAAGGGTGGGAAAAGAGAAAGGGGAACATAATAAGCCGAATGCTTTTAAGGGCTTAATTTAAAATATTTACACGTTTTTGTTGGATTGCAGAAGGAAATTGCCATCGCCGTAATACATTTTCAGGTCAAATGCAAATGCGAAACGTTCAAATTAGATTCAATTTAAATTACAGCTGACCCGTCGCGTGCGCCTCCACCCACCTTCCACCCCTTCATCCTCCATCGCCAGACCATCTTCTTCAGCTCTGCATCACTTCAGTTTCCATGGCGACTGCTGCCGTTGCCACGCGAATAATTTAAATAAATCCTGTTGTTATTGCGCAGCACGCGCCTCACATTAAACGACGAAAGGGACATCGTATAAGTTAAATTTATCGGTTACCGGTTTTTTTTTTATTGAAAAATTTATAGTTATTTTTTCTCTCTCCAATAAAATATTTAATTAACGCAGTTGCTTTTCGGCAACAACAAGAAAACGCATAAAAATATACAATTTCAGACACTTGAAATATGCGATTCCGTTCTCAAAAAAAAAAGAGTAATATTTAATTAAAATAATTGGATAAAATTTCATAAACATCACCTCGAATATATACGTACTCACTCTCTCATGCACACTCAATTTCCCATCTCGTTTTTTGTTTTCTCTTGTAACGTGCAAGAGAGAGAGAGAGAGGACGAACTGCGCTCGCCCCATATATTCCATTGCGGATTAATTAAATTCTTGCCTTTTCGCAATGAAATTAATATTAGCAACATATGCTTTCCGTTTTAAGTGCTCGGAGGACGCACGCAAAACAAGCTGAAACAAAAGGGCAACAAACAAGAGGCGGCGGCGGCAAAAATAAAATTGCAAAAGAACGAAATGTACAAATGAATTATGCTTCTCGCATGCAGCTCGGTCGAGTTTCGAGGACTGCAGTGCGATATTAAATTTCTTTCGCAATTAAATAACTCTGAACACCATACGCGCGTCCGACTCAACAAATTTAATTCGAATTTAGGACGAGACGACATTTTTAATTATGTTCGTACAAATCCAATTGGATCTATTAGAAAATGAACGCCATCTCTTGCATGTTTATAAAGTTGAAAAAATCCAACAAATGGTCAATTTAATGCTAACGCCATCTATTGTAGTTAACTGTATTAAGATTTTCATTGTAGAATTTCATCTTTTAAGATGGTTTTGAATACTAATAAGTATATTCTATACTAGCACCATCTTGGGGTGAAAAAATTAAAAGAAAAAGTGAAAATTTGTCATATTGAAGTCAGTCTCAACTTGGATAATCGATGTACTTGTATGCATTATAAATTAATTCTCAAAGTTTCTTATTGTTACTAAATTCTACTACGTTCAATTCTAGTCTATACTAAATAAAATGATTCGTACAAATCCAATTGGATTTATTAGAAGCATTAGAGATGAACGCCATCTCTTGCATGTTTATAAAGTTTAAATTTGAAAATCAAACAAATGGTCAATTTAATACTAGCGCCATCTATTGTGGTTAACTGAATTAAGAATTTAATTGTAGAATTGAAATGTATATCTTTTAAGATGATTTTGAATACTAATAAGTATATTCTATACTAGCATCATCTTGGGGTAAAAAAATGTAAGAAAAAAGTAAAAATTTGTCATATTGAAGTCAGTCTCATATTGGATAATCGATGTACTTGTCTGCGTTATAAATTAATTCTCAAAGTTTCTTATTGTTACTAAAAAATCCAATTGGATTTATTAGAAGCATTAGAGATGAACGCCATCTCTTGCATGTTTATAAAGTTTAAATTTGAAAATCCAACGAATGGTTAATTTAATACTAACGCCATCTATTGTGATTAACTGATTTAAGAATTTAATTGTAGAATTGAAATGTATATCTTTTAAGATGATTTTGAATACTAATAAGTATATTCTATACTAGCACCATCTTGGGGTGAAAAAATGAAAGGAAAAAGTGAAAATTTGTCATATTGAAGTCAGTCTCATCTTGGATAATCGATGTACTTGTCTGCGTTATAAATTAATTCTCAAAGTTTCTTATTGTTACTAAATTGTACTGCGTTCAATTCTAGTCTATACTAAATAAAATGATTCGTACAAATCCAATTGGATTTATTAGAAGCATTAGAGATGAACGCCATCTCTTGCATGTTTCTAAAGTTTAAATTTGAAAATCAAAGAAATGGTCAATTTAATAGTAACGCCATCTATTGTAGTTAACTGTATTACGATTTTAATTGTATAATTTCATCTTTTAAGATGGTTTTGAATACTAATAAGTATATTCTATACTAGCACCATCTTGGGGTAAAAAAATGAAAAGAAAAAGTGAAAATTTGTCATATTGAAGTCAGTCTCATCTTGGATAATCGATGTACTTGTCTGCATTATAAATTAATTCTCAAAGTTTCTTATTGTTACTAAATTCTACTACGTTCAATTCTAGTCTATACTAAATAAAATGATTCGTACAAATCCAATTGGATTTATTATAAGCATTAGAGATGAACGCCATCTCTTGCATGTTTCTAAAGTTTAAATTTGAAAATCAAACAAATGGTCAATTTAATGCTAACGCCATCTATTGTAGTTAACTGTATTAAGATTTTAATTGTAGAATTGCATCTTTTAAGATGGTTTTGAATACTAATAAGTATATGCTATACTAGCATCATCTTGGGGTGAAAAAATGAGAAAAAAAAATGTGAAAATTTGTCATATTGAAGTCAGTCTCATCTTGGATAATCGATGTACTTGTGTGCATTATAAATTAATTCTCAAAGTTTCTTATTGTTACTAAATTCTACTACGTTCAATTCTAGTCTATACTAAATAAAATGATTCGTACAAATCCAATTGGATTTATTAGAAGCATTAGAGATGAACGCCATCTCTTGCATGTTTCTAAAGTTTAAATTTGAAAATCCGACAAATGGTCAATTTAATACTAGCGCCATCTATTGTAGTTAACTGTATTACGATTTTAATTGTAGAATTGCATCTTTTAAGATGGTTTTGAATACTAATAATTATATTCTATACTAGCACCATCTTGGGGTGAAAAAGTGAGAAGAAAAAGTGAAAACTTATCATATTGAAGTCAGTCTCATCTTGGATAATCGATGTACTTGTCTGCGTTATAAATTAATTCTCAAAGTTTCTTATTGTTATTAAAATGTACTGCGTTCAATTCTAGTCTATACTAAATAAAATGATTTGTACAAATCCAATTGGATTTATTAGAAGCATTAGAGATGAACGCCATCTCTTGCATGTTTATAAAGTTTAAATTTGAAAATACAACAAGTGGTCAACATCATCTATTGTAGTTAACTGTATTAAGTTTTTAATTGTAGAATTGCATCTTTTAAGATGGTTTTGAATACTAATAAGTATATTTTATGCCATTCTATACTTGGGGTGAAAAATGAGAAAAAAATGTGAAAATTTGTCAAGCTTGAATAATCGATGTACTTGTCACATTTTTCGTTTTACTACATTCAATTCTAGCCTACACTAAATAAAATGATGAAACGTAAGTGAAATGTTCATTGAAAACAAATTAGCGAAGACATTCAGTTGAAATTAGTAGTTTCGATAATGACGCCATCTAGGGGGCGTTTTTCGCGGAATGTACGAGGGCAATCGGAAATTGGAATATCCGGGACAAAGTCAATGAGATTTTTTTTGGTATTATTCGAAATCCAATAAGTAGGTAGTACGTGCGGAGCGACGGGCAAAAAAAAAACACATTCTCATACATACACACACACACTAAGATATATAAACGACAGGAAACAATTTCGAAACTTTTCAAATTAGATCCCGAAAAGCGTTTGCAATAAATCCCGTCCCTCCGCGCGCCCCGTCCTTGTCCCTTTCATAAATTTCATGAAGTTCTCTCTTTCTTTCTCGCTCCTTTACTGCCAAGTCTCTTGCCATCATTCATTCTTCCTTCTCCCGGTTAAGTGCATTGTTTTTGTTGCATGTTCTTTTCTATTTGTGTGTGTGTGTGTGTCTGTTTCCTTTTCGCGCTACCACTTTGAGTTAGCTAGTAGTACGTAAGTAGGCAAGCAAGCAAGTAGAAGAGACTTCAACCACCACCACGAACGACACAACAGCATTTCATCCTCATCTTCTCTCTCGCGTCCTTCGTCTCCGCCACCGCCACCACCTCCAACGTCCGTGTCTGCAGATGTGTTCCGACTTCTTATTAAAGAGTCTGAAAAGTAATTTGAAGTTGTAATTGAAATGGTGAGAGTGTAATAATTGTGCCCGCTCGGAATTGGTTCCATTTCTGTGTGTGCCCCCCCTCTTATATACACTACATATAGACGGATATATAGATATATATATATATATGTAGTGCATGCAGTATATACTCATACAAGGATTTAATTAGAAAATTTAATTGACTTTTATTGAAACTGTAGCACACAGTGTGGAGCTCTGTAATAGGTTTTAGAGCTCCTCCGCGCTTAAATATAATATTACATAACCTATATATATATATATATATATGGAAAGAGAGAGAGAGAGAGAGAATTTAATAAGATATATAGATAAGGTTTAATGAATCTCGCATTCTCCTTTCGTTGCAATCTAATCATTCGAGGAAATACAATTTCCGCTCATCAAACGTGTACGAAAATCGGAACCACCCAGAACCGAACCTCAAGGAACTCCGTTTTTAAACTAATCCATTTGTATATTTATAGCCTCAAGATACAAAAAAAACATAGTATGGATACATTTTAAAATGATTTAAGGATTAACATTGGACCCAAAAGTGAACCTTGTGGCATTCCAAAATTATCATAAGAACGGAACTTTCAGATATCTCCAAATCGTTATTCCTGTACGTTATAGATTCCTGGAATCTTAATAAATTTTCATGATTGAAAATTAAGTAATTATCAAAAAATTGGTTTAAAACCTTTAAAAATTGCTTCACAACAACCAACTTTTTTTTTGTTAACGCATAAAATCTTCTTTTATAAAAATCCAAACCAATCGACAAATGGGGACGAAAATTAAGGCGTTTCATTTCAAATCTAATTTAATTTAGAAGTTCGATATTTACCAAGTACTTGTACTTTGAACCAAACATAAATGCTGTTAGTTAAGTAAACGCATATCGTGAATATTGCACGTAACATGTCAAGTAAATTACTTGTGTACCCACAGCATTCTTCAACTTTTGTACACTAGTGAACAAACTAAAATAATAAACAAGACTCTTTACAAATCTTCTGTTATAATAAACGCATATCGTGAATATTGCACGTAACTTGCCAAGTAATTTACTTGTGCACCACAGCGTTCTTCAACTTTTTTACACCAGTGAACAGACTAAAATAATAAACAAGACTCTTTACAAATCTCCTGTCATCCATCATACACGCACAAATACCACCGGTTGCATAACTTTTGACACGTTCGCGTTTTTGTCCTAATCTAATCACCGCAATTTCAAAGCACGCTTGTTTTTTTTTTTGTTGAGCTGTGCTTTGGAAAGTATTTAATTATTTGCGTTTTCCATTCGGATCCCATTTTTCTCCACCGCTCTTTCTCTTCTCTCTCTCTGTAAATGCCTCGAAATATTATTAAAGCGAGTCATTCATCACTTGCGAATGGAATTCATTAAATGCAGAAAATGGTATAATATATACGTCGTTATTGTACGTGACGTTGCCTGTTGGAGCACCCCCGCAATCTCGCTCTGCCTCACTCACTCCATTCAAAACCCAAATATCCTTGTCCTTCTCACACTCAACGCGATTTTCGACTTCGCCCTGTCCTCCTCTCTCTCTCTCTCTCTCACTCACTCATACTCACACATTCACCGGCACGCTGCACCTCCTCCTCCCCCATCTTCGGCCCCGGCTTATACAAAGTAATCACAAACTTTTATCTAACATCAGGCAGGAGACTCGGAGATCAATTTCATTTCTTAATATTATATAGGGATCGTGACCGAACGGGAAAAGGAGGACGAAAGAAAGAAAGAGAGTGAGATGAGAAGGGACGAAAGGAGAGGAGGGCGGAGGCGGTGGCGGCGGCAGGGCCGAAATGCCCTTCTCCTCTATTGCCGGCAACTGACGTTATTAAATCCGAAATGAAAAATTGGATAGTTTAAAATTGGATGGCTGCGTATATATATACACACACACACACACATTTATATATATATATATACACAGTAGCCAGTATCAAAAGAATTATCGTTCCTCTTCCATCCCTCTCCCGCTTTTTCCATAAGTATAATACGTATTTGAAACTTGTTTCATATATTATTATTTATTTATTTATTTTCTCTCTCGTTTGTTTGTTTGTTTGTTATTTATTTGCGGAGCATGTGTGTACGTGTGTTTGCGAACGCGGAAAAAGCATGTCGCCGTTATTAGTTGTCGGCAGTATCAGGTGTTCGAGACCGGGGATGAAAAGTAGTAGTTGCCGTAATTACAACGGCAATGACTCTCGGCTAAAACCGGGGAAGTCCCTTTGTTCAGGTGCGGATCTTTGTCTCTGTGTGTGTTGTGTGTGTGTATACGTGTTTATTATTCGCGCGCAAAAGCCATCAGCGTTTGTAATTTCGATCTCGGTGAAAGCTGGTTGGGATTCGGCGGGGTTTTGGGTTTTAAAGGGGGTGGCGGAGGCTGCTGCTGCTTCAGGAAGGAAGGAAGGATAACTTGAGAAGGATTGTTAATTAAGGACGATGCTGCAAGTGCAAAGCAGTGTATACACACACACACATGTATATACATAGTCTGCTTCTTAGGAAAGCAGTTGTGTGTGGGAAGATTCATGGGTCCGCTAAAATATATCCCTTGTTAAGAGGCAACTTGGAAACGGTAGTGTCTGGGCTATTGATTAGGGCTTGATGAGAAGACACACACACACACACTACACTCTTACCCTTTGCAAGGATTGTTTGCTCGCCCAACTTCTTATCTTGATTGTATTTACTCGCCCCGCTTCATCCTGCTACTTCTACTCCTCTCTTCCTTCTTGTCGCAGAACAAATTCTCTCGCCTCGATTCCGAATCAATTGTTAGTCGCTCACACTCACTGGGAAGGAAACCCTTATTCTGCTGCTGCTGCTACATCCATCCCTCAGATGAGCAACAAGTCGCATGGAGTCGCAACGTGCACCACCGAATTTGACTAATTTATTAGCACATACACTTCCAATTTTATAGTCACTCTCAATCATGTTTTATTTGAGACATTTTTTTTTCCATTACAGCTATTTAAAATTTCTAAAACTTGAAAAATAAAAAAAAAAACGTATTCAATTATCGAAGTTCATAATAACTGCTTTGTAGATTGGTGGCATATTGATAAATACCATAATTAAGGGTTTACCCAAAGTAACAAGAAAAGTTTGGGAAACCCTGACATAATGAATTTAAAAAAAAAACTCATTTTAAGAAAATATGTTCAATAATCTTGAAATATTTTGGAATGAGAACTGAAAATGTTTGAGATCAAAGACTTCTTAAATTTCACCAAAAAAAAAACAAGTGCAAAATAGTCAGAGACATATGTATTTTTTTTTATAGTTTGTTGACTTCTGTCAATTGTAATACATTAATTGTAATACCATAGTTACAAACAGTGTTTGTAATGAATTTGATTCAAATAATGATATTTAATGAAAATATCAGCTTCTGTATGTTGATTGGTTAAACTGGGAACTTTTTTAACAATTACCCCAAAATATTTTTGCGTAAGTCGATATTACCCCCCCCCCTATACTGAATAGAAA
>NW_017096618.1:0-54303 GCF_001412225.1 Nicrophorus vespilloides
AATATATCGATTCCCCAAACATTCAGCTTTCATATGCATATATTGGATTCATTCTATGTATTATAGTTTTCGAGAAAATCAATGAAATGTAAAAACACTACTTTTTTCGAGCATTCAGAGTTTGAAAAACGCTGGTGTAGAAGATATGGACAGGTTTTTTTAGGCATTGGAAAGTAGTGGGAAACCGTAGTCAAGGATAGGATGACATATGGATTTATAAATGGATGTTTGGCACTGTATGGATATTTCGGAGTTACGGAAGGTTAATTAACGGAAATGACGAGATCTGGATTTAATATTGGATTTGAGTTGTTTGGAATGGGAATTCAGGTTGAGTTTAGGATCATTAAGGATTCCAAGGTATTTAACAAGTGGTGATGGGAAAATGGAATGATTATTTAACGTAACTGGGGAAATGCGATGGTAGGGAATAAGTACTTTGGTCTTGGATGGGTTAATTTTGAGACGCCATTTTTTAAACCATAAAATGGTTGAGGATAGGAGGTTCTGAAGGTTATGAATAGAGGATTGAAGGGAAGAGGCGTGGGAAACCAATGTATTGTCATCAGCGTATTGGAGGACATAGAGGTAAGGATCAAAGGTATTAGGATTGGGGCTGTATTATTTTGTATTTAAATTATCAGAATTAATGTTTGTTTCAGATACAATTTATTCCTCCTAGATAGTCGAACCGGAACCAAACCGAAAACCGGAATTTTTAACAGAATTGTAACCGAAACGTAAAATTTCTCATTTGAAAAACCGAAAGCAAATTTTAATTTCGGTTCAATTTTCTTTTCATTAATCGCCATTAATAGCCGAATCCGCCTTCATATTTTTTTTTTCAAAGTAAATACAATATGTATAGAAAAATATCAATTACTTTATGATTGAACTGCAGTTTTTTTTTGTAAATTATTCGTACTATCTATTTATAGTACAGATAGCTAGGCTCCCATTCATTTTCTTCTGAAGAGGGGTGCATAGTTAGTAGCGCACAAAGGACCTCCCTCTCGTATATTTTCTTATGAAGGGCGCATTATTTTTAGCAGTCCACAGATGCTAGATATCTTAAGACGGCCCCGATATAACATTGTTGGAGGTGTATAGAAAACAAGAAATAAAAGTCATCTTATCTAATAAACTGGTAACGGTAAAAATGTCACGATTTTAGACTTCCTAACGAAATTAGTCATATTTAAATCAAAATTGTTACGCTTGTTTTATAATTATTACGTCACAGTAAAATAGGGGGTCGAAATAACTCTTGAAGGGGAGAGTTTAATGACCCCCATTTAACACCACGGATCTTGGCCCATTGACCACAACAATGTATTTACCTCTTGGTCATAATATTTTTTATAATAACAGATGCTCCATACATCAACAATACTTTGTTTGTTTTTTAAACTACGCAACCCTGATAACAATTCAAAAAGAACATAATTGCTATCACACATAATAAAAACAAATGTATATTGTTTTTCTTGTCATTATCAGTTTCTTAAAATAATAAATAACAAAATAATTATCGTTGCCATATAATGACGCACTTCAGACAACAGTTTTATTGCGCATTTATATTTAATCCAAGAAAAGAAAGTTTGTCAATGAAAGGTTTCAATTACGTGAAATGATTCAGCAAATAAACTAAATTAGACACCGGTGGCAGTCGAAATCCCGACAATATCTTTTATTATTAAAATTTCTACAACAAACTTTTTGAATTATTTCGGAGCGTTGTCACCATAAACTACATTTTTATAACTTAAAAATAAAAAAAGTAAACAAAACTGTTTAAAAATGAGAGTTTGTTGTGTCTAACCATTATAAGTGTTATTGTTTATAGAGAAAAATATAAACTATATATTTATATTTTTTATTTATGTATGTATAATATGGGTCTATATCGCAAGCCCGACAACCGAAAGACCGTCTATTGAAATCCCGATGTATTAAAGTCCCGACGCTTGAAATCCCGACTACCATAATCCCGACAATCAAAATCCCGACTATATCGAAATCCTGACTACCATAATCCCGATTATATCGAAATCCCGACTACCATAAAAATGTTATTGTAAAAATTTATAATAATAAAAGACACTGTAGGGATTTTGATTGTCGGGATTTCGATACACTCGGGATTTCGAATTTCGGGATTTCGAACGTCGGGATTTCGAACGTTGGGATTTCGGTTGTTGGGCTTGCGATTGCCACCGATATAATATAGATCATTTCAAAAATTCAACGCTCAAGTTTTTTTCCTATTTCTAGAATACATCGGGGAGTTGTGATTAGGAGTAGGGCTTTGTTTATATTGATGATTAAGCGTCTCACGGAATTCGGAGTATTAAAAAAAGTATCCGAATTCCTACGTATCTATTGGATTGTTTACGCTTGTTGGAGGTTTCTTTGTACTTTTGTATTTGTCTATACAATAAGACGTATAGACTAACAGACTTCTTAAATACATAATTTTTATCTCTAACAATAATAATAATAAAGGTTAGACACAATAAACTCTCATTTTTAAAGAATTTTGTTTACTTTTTTTATTAAAAATATTTGTTTTTATTTTCAAGTTATAAAAATGTAGTAGATGTTATTTTAGAAATTTTAATAATAAAAGATACTGTCGAGATTTTAGTACAGTCGGGATTATAGTTGTTGGGATTTTGATACTATCGGGATTTAGATACAGTCGAGATTTTGATACTATCGGGAATTCGAATGTCAAGAATTTGACGGGATTTCGGATGTCGGGATTTCGTTATAGACACACAGAATATGGATATAATACAATATATTATCTACTATATTTTGTAGATTATTTAAATGTAATGACTATTAACAGGGTCTAAGATATTTGATGATTGACCCAAAAATGATTGACGACTGTCATACAGTTGCCGAATTTAAATCGGCGCCTAGGTTGGACCATTACATACAATTTTTGCTTAAATAATTCATAGGAAAACTTAAATTAAATTTAAAGTCCATTCTGGGGAAACAAGTTGAATTGATTAAATGCATACACTTAAAAACGAATAGCTTGCAAAATTTCGTAATCTGATTAGAATCATAAAACAAAAAATACATTAGGCGGTGAATAACAAAATTCTGTATATAACGGCGATTCACAAAACAAATCCACTACGTTACTTGTACAAATATACACGCAATAAACTTAACGAAAACTACTGTGTGACTTATGAAATTATTATACAAGTAAAAACTTTCACACAACGGCGTACGCTAATTACTATTCGGAATACAAATTCATTTTGTCGGACTCATTTATACTCTGAAAGAGCCCATTTGAAATTAATACAAAATAATAGTTAATGTTCATGATTTTTTTCTTAATATTCTTAAACTTTATTACTTGTTTATCGTTGTTGACTCATTAGATGAATGACTTAGACAATTAGAACAACAATATGTAATATAATAACTATACAGTTAATGACCAATACATTACAAAATAAATACCAAATCAATATTGACTGGAAAAAATGAATATTATTCCATGTGATTATTTTTTTCCACAGAAATTTTTCGAATTAGTAAATAGTAAACATTGAATTTTAGTTTATTGAATTTTTATTATTTGATTATCAAGTATATTATAAGAAATTTGCTTATTTTAAATAAAAATTAAATAAGGAATTAAATGAAGTGTTTTGAATCGTTGTTAAAAAATTAATAATAATTATTATTATTATACCTAAGGCCACCTCAGCTAGGACAGAAACCTAGCGTAGATCACATCGGGATTAAGCCAACTTTTGCCCTATTTTGTTATTATATAAGCATAAAGCAGTTATTGTTATTGACCGTAGATCTTTCCGCCTTCCTCAATACCTGTATTCTTCTTTTCAATTAGACCGTAATAAATCGATTTTAGTTCATTCTAATTTATTATCTATATCTATCATCATGTCAAGAAAGTAAACAATGGTATTGTAATCGTAATAAAATGTTCTGCTCTGATTTATTTCAAGTTGACGGTTTACTTTCGTTTCGAAATATTGATAAAAAAAATTATCCAAAATCCTTCAATGATTCCTTTCCAAGATCAGTGACGATTATGTTCATTGGGCGGTGAAGATTACAAGGTATGTATTTTAGGTGAATATTATTGCGTCGCTAAAAGAACGCAAGATCTTGAACCACTTTTCTATTTTTACTGTTCGTGGAGGTTATCGTTAGATTTTTAATTTTTTTTTATGTATTACGAATACAGAAGATCCTTGCATACAATTTCATTAATCTTACCACACAATATTATTGCAAGAATGCACGACGTGAGCTATTTTGTTGTCGTGTTTGTATGATACAAAAAAATCTGAGAATGATAACATAAGAAATAAGACGTGCATTGGTTTTGTAAACAAAATGGAGAAGGTTACATTGTTACCTTGATTTCTTTGCTGATACAAATCGGATTGTCGATTTGCTGCTGTTCATGGCCAACATCGAAACATAAAGCATTCGTTAATACCATTTTCATGTCAGTCAATGCGAATATCTACTACAAAATAGTATTTATAAATTTTAATACAGTATTTGCAAACCGTGAGACTATAATATTGTAAATAAAAGTGCATGCATCGATTGTTTACACAGTTTTGTTTTTGTACATAATTTTGGCTACAAATGTACTATAGTTTTGATCCAAACATCTGCTCTTTGTTTTATACCAGATTCGAGGTATTTTGATCAAGGTGTGGTCAAACGAATTAGGAATTTTGAGTGAGCGATGGGGTGAGTGATCTTCTAGAGTGTGGGGTGTCTGCTAGCAGCACATGACTAACTATAGAACAATCCATAAAACAACAGACGCATTTCAATCAGTAACAGACATTAAAAAGAGACAAAGTGTTGGTTTCGATGGAACTGCATTCGAATTGGTTATTATGTACGTCAAAGGACATTAAAATTCAAGCAAAAAAATTAAAAAAATCTTATTAGATTTCCGTTAAACATAACTTTATTATCTACATTTTGTATATTAAGAATCATCCGTTACTATATAACGGAGCAACGATCAAAATAACAAATGATATTAATATTTAATTTTGACAAACAATAAATAAGATGTTGCAAAATATTTGTTTCATATTTCTGTAACGGACGATGGCAGTTAGTCGTATAATCTAATCTATTGATAAACTCAGTCGGTCGTTAGCAATTGGCGGGACTTTTTTAAACGTTCCGCGTAACTGGGTCATGTGTTCTTATAATTTACTCAACAAATGATCAAATGTTATACGCGGTGACGATATCCGTATTTCCAGTAACTGGCGATGACTAGCAATTTGAGAGGTGCGTTCATACACCGTAGCATAATAATATACTTTTCATTTAACAGCAAATTAAATTGGATCTATTAGAAAGAGGATTGAATTTGTTTGACAAAACTGGCAATAAATGTTTAAATAATAATAACAAGAACGATATATGAAATAATCAATCATCCTGCGGATATACTGAACGTCCTGAGCTTGTTGATTCTTGTTTACGAATTCTGAATTTGAGCTGTATGTACTACGTCATAAGACTACGTAAATGAAGAGAGTTCAATACAGAGGATTCTGACTCTTTAGTCCCCTTAGTTTACAGTCTGGTTTCGTATAGTATGTCAAAAGCTACCCCCACTTCAGGTTTTCTGATGTAATTCTCTGCACACGAATATAAGCCTTATGTACGAGTACATTAGTAAAATAGAATGTTCCCGTTTCGTTGCATAAGCTACTAGAACAATCTAGGACAGGGTTCCTCCTCAACGAAGTCAGTCCGTTGTTTGTAAATGGTACCGAGTGTCGTTTCAATTATCTTGAAAATAGCAAAAACTAAATCCTAAGGGTGATATACAGTTTGCTGAACATATAAGCATCCGGGTAAGGTTATTACTATTATTTTGATCCTATACTGTCCCAGTACGAAATCGGTTCCTAAAAGACGTTCTTTTGTTCGCAAGAAATATAAAGTTTTTTCTTTGTTTCTTTAAGTCGATATAAAAGTCGAAAAGTGAACTGATAGGACTGATTTGTTTTTCGTGAGCTATATTCTCACACTAATCTAAACTGGGTTGTATTTGTAGACACTGGGCCTGCTCTAACTTTTGCTGTGAATGCGAATAATGGAAAATTGATTACAATCAAAAAAAGGGTTAATTTCGCATTCCATCATGAACAACAGGAGCAAGGGAAGGGGCCGGCCTGGCCCGGATGCTATCAACATCAAGCATATCGTTTATGAACTGGAGAAGGCTTTAAATGTAGAAGAAAAGTATATGACAAATTTATTTGTCGCTGACCAAAATTCCGGAGAAGATGCCTTACTAGCTAGGGATGCTGCAGCTCGCAAGCTCAGGTTCCTTAAGACTTGGTTCGACTTGTCGAGCCAAGTATTTCTCACCGCCATCAATCTTTTAGACCGTTTTTTGACCAAAATGAAGGTAAGTCAACCGAAATTTATTGTTCTCACGTGATTGCGAATATTTCGCGGACAGTCCAAAGTATTTTCCAATTGAATTTGCACAAAACAAGTTGATACTTGCCCGTCTCTGTTCAAGGTCTTTAACCTTGTAGAAAAAAACGGTTAATTTCTTTTATTAAATACAAATAAATGTCAGCCTACAATCTACCAATAATAGTCGTTATCGTCGGTAAGTAATTACGAGTTTATATTCAGACGATTCTTTTGTGTTCTCATCGGTTCGAGTCAGGCGCATAAAATCAAGTAAGAATCCAGTTGGACTTGTTTGAACTTGTCAGGACTTGTTGGATAACGTCTACGAACCCGCCAATTGTAAACTATTCTTATCTCTATGTACGCACCATTTAGTGATATTCGATGTCTCTCTATTCCTCGAAATAGATACGTATAATGTTTTTCCTAATATTCGCTGGCCTTGGACGTTGTCATTTCAAGAAAAATCGCGTAAATAAAAGTTCAACTCGGTGATGAAACGAAATCGGACGCTCGGGAATCGTATATTTTTAAGTAGCTCACGCGATTTTTTCCAGATTATTTATGCCACAGCTTTATATTTCTTTATTACTTCACTAGATAGACATTGTACTTATTTTTTTTTATCATGATTAACGGATGACGTAACTAATAAATATTTTAATAAAATCCCACACAAATAAAGTTTACACAACGTTTATAAAAATGACTAATTTCGTGAAAGTATTATATTTTTTCGATTTTTAATTATTGTAAATGTCTAGGCCAATTGCACCAATTGATGGCAAAAATAGGGTCATAATTATCATTAATTGAACGATGATTGTGTTCTCTCAGTGCCATATATAACTTTTTTTGTATCTGTTTTAGGTTAAACCGTCGCATCTGGGCTGTGTTTCGATAAGTTGCTTGTATGTAGCCTCCGAGTTGCACAAGTGTCAAATAAACCCTTCACAATTAGTGTCCATATCGCAAACAAAATGCAGGGTATCAGATCTAGATCGGATGAGCGACATCATCAGAGAAAAATTGGGCTTAGAGAGAGGGGACGCACCAATCACTGCCTTCAATTATCTAAATCATTATTTAAAAGTATTAGAATGCGCCGCCAAGCAGCTTAAGGTCAAATCCCAGTTCAGCACAATACTGCAGGTAAATTTAAAATCATAAATCCTCATTTCATTGAAATCCAGGATTACAACACTTTATTTTCAAACCAAGTTTCACAACGTCTAATCGCGGATCAGTTGATTAATATTAAATAAATACTCATCCCATAACAACAATTTGATATTGCGTTTCTGCCAATAGATGATAATTTACTTGGCCTATTGATTGAAACACGATGTGGATGACAAATGACTAATTATTATTTTCATTTTACAGAGGAAAAATCTATTAACTCGTTTAGAAGTAGTTATGTTAGATTCAGAATGCGCGTGCATGAGGCCGAGTATTATTGCCCTCAGCATGATCCAATCTCGATTGGAGAAGTTCATGTTTGCTGAGGTACCGTGCAAGCAATACGTATCCGTCGAAATGTACAGATTCCTATCTGTGATCAACGAACTCCAAATCATAAGCACGGTAAGAAAAACGTCTTATAACTCGAATAATTGCAATATTTATTAAATTTTATTCTATTTTTTAGATGCTTCCACATGAATATGCCTTGCGTTACGGCAAATTGAAGAATGTTGTTCAGAATTACGACAATAACATCCGTACTGCCCCTCCATCTCGTCTGAAGTGGCGTCTATCTCTACGACTTAACACCTTGAGGCCATTGGTCAACTTCCGAACTAATCTCTTCTTAATTAGAGAATAAGTCTCAAAATAAAAGTAAAAAAAAAAGATACAAACCGTGATAAAAAATTTAAAAAATATATAATATTTAGTGATCATTGCATAAACAATATATATATATGTATATATATTTATATATATATATATTTATATAAATATATATACACAATATTTATATAAATATATTAACTTTAAAGCAAACAAAAAAATCTCACAAAAAAAAGTATTTTATTTTTGATGTTTATTAATTTATTATTCTATAATTACTTATAGTAACACTTAAATTATTATATTTTGTTGTATTTAGATATAAGAGAGAAAAAGAAATATGATTCAATGTTTAACATTAAGTACAAAATTTATAAATTATATATTGTATCAAAGAAAATGATGTATTGACGAATCGTTATGCACAGGCGTAAAAAATAATTTCTTGCTCTAAGCAAGATTTTATTTTTATCTTTATATAACGCAATGTTAAAAAAAAGTGATTTCCAATTGGCATTTTTATCTTGTTTTCTTTTTAAAATTATATTGTTTCTACTAGTCATGTACTGTTACCAATAATTGTTTATACCACAGTGAACTTTTTCTAACAGACAAATGGGTTTCCAAACTTTTTTTTTTGTACAATATTTAGTCGTTCCATATATATTATATATATTAATTTAAGAATAAAAAAGTGGCAACATTTATTTCTACCTAGCTGTAATATTCTCGATGTCTTAGCCAATCCGAATAAAATTAACATTCCAAGGTCCGTCCATGGATGCGGCGCAACCACAGCATCCATGGATGATCCATGGACATGCGCTCGATAAACATATTACATATTCAATCGGATTTACTGCAAATGAAATATCTTTATTTTAATAAAACTTTTATATATTAATAACAGATTGTTGAGACACAGATTTCATTTTTTGATATGATAATAACAACTTCCTTCAACAGTAAGATATGTGTGATTTACTACCTATATACAAACAATAACAAGTTTTGAAATATATGAGATGTACTTATATAGACAGCTACCATATCAGATTGTATTGGAGTAGGTCACGTATATCAAAAAGCCATAAACATATTTTGTTCGAAATAAAGATAACTCATTGATTCAATGAGATAAGATAGCAATGTTCTTTTCCTTTACTACTTTCGTTATATTGATATACCCTGACATATTCACATTCAAAGGCGTCGTTATGGTTATGACCGCTCTCTTTTTTCTCTCGGATGTTTTTTAAATATTACTCCATTTTATATTTATGCCCGGGTCATAAACTTTACTGAAATATAAGCAAAGCATGGCTATAATAAGTAAACAAATAATTCAAAAAGTTCATTTACATTTTTTAAATAAAACAAACTATGATCAAACTAAAGTACGTATTCTGATGAGTATATAATTGAATAATTTTTACATAACCTTAGGCTACGCTAAATGGTGAATTGAAATCAATAATATACGCTTTGTTCTATTTAGTATATTTGTTTCATTGTGCTATAGATTGAGATATGAGAACAAAGAAAAATGTATGACAATTTTTATTTAATAAATTTTACAACCCATGGCTTTTGCTTTACTGAGCCATGGTCCACGACCAATGTAACAACCAGTTAATCTTCTCAATCCTGTGAAAGACGTCCTGCCATGAAGCACTCTCCAGTTATCGATGAAAACTATAGTTCCTGGCTGTAATTTGAATATCCACTGATTCTCAGTGCTATTCAATTCCATACCTAACAATTTATATGACTTGTAGAACTGTTGAATATCTTCATAATTGATCGTCGTAAGATTAGCGCGATCGTATATGTTATACCTAATTTGGTATAGTTCTTTAGTGTATGGATGGACTTTCAACACAGGTTCAATAGAATTGTAATGAATATCCTTATCGATATACTCCGATTCTATTGGGTTGTTGCACAAAAAATCGTAGCATTCTTTATGCTGAAGCTCCAGATTTTTCGCAGCGTTGAATCCATCAACTAGGATGGTTTCACCTCCTTCGCCGTCATGAGATAATATATGGAATATTTGCAACCTAGAGCAATTATAATAAATATGTGTAATCAGATAATAACGTATATACATCATGCTGGACTTTAGCCTACCCGGATGCTTCTGTAAAGTATGTGTTATCAGTATGAACACCGAGAGGAATGCTCGTATAAGCAGTGTCATTGTATTTGTAATCGGTCGAAACCTCCCACATCTCGCCAAACATTGTTTTCTCTACGAATGCAACGCGTTTTGCAATCTCTTCCGTTGATTCCAACGTACTATTAGCCTTAAACAAGTCAATTAAAAAAAATATATCACAAAATATCCATACAAACGTACCCCAGTTACAAATCCAAACCCATATTTCAAAATGCTACTCAGCAATTTAGTGACTCCAATATTATCCTTTCTCAAAATCTCATTTGCTTCCACTTTAGAATCACTGAAATTTCCTACGCTGTTCTTATTCCAAAGTACCGTCTGCTTTTTGCTACTTTTGTCTCCGAATTCTAAACTTTGAAGCCATGGTAGCGAATACACCGTCTCGTGTCCATCTTGCCCTGCAAATTATATTCGTATTACTACTGCTTGCAATTTTCAATTGTAATTACATTTTATCTTTAAATTGTCTCCGGATTTCTGGCAGTCGGTCGGCTTTATGTCCAGTGCAATTTCGTTAATATCAGAAGCTATTTGGAAGGTCTTTCGATTATAACATTTCTCACACCTGCAATGATCCCTTAGCCATATGTAATTATATTTGAGAACTTTATTTTCAAAGTTTATCTCCAAGTGATTTCCATGAGTACTTAAAAATCCTAAAATAGAAATTTACATTAAATTTACTCTTTTTATAAAGAGACGTCTGCACATCATTTTGTACAATCATTAAGGCTATCTAAATAAATTTAATGGAATCATATTTTTATGTAAATAAAAGAGAGACTGTGTTTATTAAGAATAAAAACATGTATTGTATAATTATATACAAAGGACTACTGTCCGTGTCTTTTTTTCACCAATGTTTATAGTAAAATATATATATATATCAATAAATGTAATTTTCTGTAAACATGTAGACATTACATTTATTGAAATACTAAAATATATAATATTGTTTATTCTAAGTCATAAATAAGTAGACAAAAATATGAAATATAAAAAGCGCATCAAGTTTCTTTGTTATAAAAATTAGATTGAACGATTGGACATTTTAGTAATAAGAACAATAAAAAAGTCTGATAAATTATTACCAAAAAGAAAATGAAACATGTCTACTGAAAAACCTAGGGTTTTCCGTCTATATATTATTATTTTTTTTCGTGTAGATCAAAATCTTTCTGTCAAAAATTATAAAACTTGTATTTAAATATAGTTGCTAATGCAATTACTTATTTTAATTTTATCACTAAAATGCATATACCTATTATGCAATAAAAATTATTATTGATGTTACTTTGTAAAATAATTTAGTAACCAATTAATGAATATTTTAAGTTAGACATAGATATTTCAATAAAAAAAACTTACTTTCCAGATTTTTAGTAGTGGATAAGAGAGCTTTCCGTGCGTGAAACATGTTGGAGTGTCACAGTGGTTAACGATTTCAGTCTCGTTTAAGAATCATCCGATAACCGATAAGGAGAGTATTTATAAATAAATACACAAGATGTATTAACGTAATAAGTGTAATTATATTCATAAAATATGTTATACAAGATTATAAAATACAGTTTTTTGTTTGTTTATTTTCAGTCACACAATTAAGTAGGTATCACAAGGATACATAAATATTCAACAATAAGTATTAAATGTAAGTACATAAAAAATGTTGCCATGGATAAGTACGATCAATTAGTTAGTGAACTCCATATTTCTATGAACAGTTACTGGTGCAATGATGCAGTTTCTCGGCAACGAAGTTATTTGTAGATCAGTCGATAAATTTTTTTTGTTCTTGTCCAACAAACGTGTGGGGCGCTGCTTGGATGATACAGAAGTGTTTATGGAAGCGGCATCAGAAGTGCAATCGTCTTCCAATGAATCTATTTCTAAAGGAGCGAATGACAAATGCTCAGACTCATCATGAGGAGTCATCGTCGAATAGCCGTGATCAGAATCAGCGGCTGTTACTGGCCTACAATATCCCGTAGACACGCAGTATGGTGACAAAGGTTCTATCTTCTTATTGTCCTGGAGCAGCTTATCCTGATGATTATCCAGCTCGTGATAATCGTCGCTAATGTGTAGATCGCTCATACGAACATGATTCTCCTGCGTAGAGGTCAAGTAAAATCTTTCCACCGTGGGTGCCGTATAAGAGCGATAGCAGATGAAGGAAAATATTAATATTAAACAAACGGCCAAGCCTGTTCCAATAACTGGACCGATTGGCGAATAACCGGAACCCATTAGATCTTCGGAGTCTAGAACTCGCTCTGTAGAATCGCCATAAGGTGTAAGCGAACCCAAAATGCCGTTGAAACAAGTTTGTATGGATGTGCAAAAGGGGTTAGCTAGAATCGTTTCACCGTCCACATCAATCTGACACCACTCACATCCCAAGATTCCTAAGCATGCTTCATAGGTCGACAATTCTTCGCATGTAATTTTAATGCAAGGCTTCAGCTCATCTTCAATATTGAGGAATACTTCACGTGGTACTGAAAATGTCTGTTCCGGCACCGTAGGGCACAGTTGATTATCTGGTAGAGTTTTATTGGGATATGTGCACGTGTCCAGATTCAATGGGCATTCGCATGGACATTCGCATTCTTTTTGTTCCATTCTATTGCAGTTCAAGCACAATCTGCTTATCATATTACATGGACAGAAGGTGGCGACAACTCCATTGGTAGCATTTACAACACCTATAAAAACATTCGTTCCCTCGACAGCTGCCACCTGGTATTTGGCGCTATGCTCTCCATGAACTGCATTTACCAATACATGGTCTAAACTGGTGTTTAAAATATAATACCTCTGTATGGTCCCATCCGCGTAATTATTACACAGGACTTTTTTCACAAAATGGACATGATTTAAAATGTCATTAGCAACTAGAGATTCTTTATGTATTATATGTTGTTGTTCTATTGGTCCATGACCGTTAGGATCGATGAGATTAGGATGGTATATTAAATAACCATGATTGTTCATCATAAAACATTTCAGTTGTTTCTCTTTGCAGAACGGCATATTGTCTATTATTAATTTGTAAATATATCCAAAAGTTAGGTCCATTGCCACAATGGCATGCTCAGTGGCATACGCAATTGTTACTATATAACCTGCGCCTCCAGCATCTAAGTACGGGGGTGTCAGTATAGTTTTAAACCTGTTTTCTACAGCTTGCAGGAACCAAGTCCTCTTAGTCGGCTCAAATTCCGGCGAAATTATACCACCCGGAAACATTTCGAGAACTCCCGTCGGAGAAGTCACATACCTCCTAACTATATATTTCCTTTTCAGACCTTCCAAGTGTTGCGTCCTCAAATATTCTAAAAAATGAGCCAACGTAGCCACATCGTCTCTAATTTCTTCACGCAATCCAGGGTTCGATAAATATCTAGTATTGTCTTTCAGAAATGCCATCGACTTTTGAACAGTTAGCGGTGAGAAGCTGGACGATGTAGAGGAATAAATGTAAGTGGTAGGAGATTGAAAGCATGAAGCGCTTAAATACAATGTACCAGCGTCCATAGTCGCTAATTGATTGAAATGTCTACACAATGTAGACGTTGGAATGATATCCAAACGATGATGTACTAGTTGGTTAGTAGTGGGAAACCAGTTGACTTTGTAAGGGCGTTTCGGTGGCATAACATTCTCTTTAACCACGATACAAATTACATATATATTGGACACCCTCCTCCAATGATAAAGAAGCTTAAAGTAGATTTGCAATTAGTGAAATGAGGGTAGTATTCGGGAGTAGACATACCGTATCGTTTTTGTCTGAAATTTGAAACTGGCCTCTCGTCTGATTCAGCAACATAGGTCGCACTTCATTGAAATTATCGGCTTTTTCCAAATATGATATATCCACATAATTTGGCTGACCTTGTACTGACATTGGTCGTGCATAGGAAGGATGCATTATTGCAATACCTAAAACATAAAAAGATTAATATGTGCTTCATAGTAACGTATTTCATTACCTGCGATGTTGATTAAAAATGCATAAGTATAATCATTATAATTACTGTAATAAGTAATATCTTCCACGAGATTTGCCAACAGCAAGTCCATTCCTAAAACCCCGAACTCTCCAGACGCACCACATGGAACCGTAGCACTTAGTATCAGTTCTAAAGAGGATTATAACAAAATTACAATATAGTATAAATGTGTAGAAGAGAAAATTACCTTTTGAAAAAGAATCCCATATTGGAAGAGAAATCTGAAAATCCAAATCATACATTGTTGTCTCATCTTCAAGTGTGTTGAAAAACCTGGCGACTGCCAAACCTACGCCTTGCGTAGAGTTAACCATGAGCATAATACCCCGATTTACATTATAATCGTTATCAATTTTGTACTTAGAATAGTTCTGCTCGGCAACATCGCGCAAAAAATGCGTTTCGTACATGATCGGCTTCGATTCTTAAAATTCTTCAATTACTAAATTGTATTACAAAGTATGTTCAATACCATGATACTTTAAATATAAGCTATATATCAATGATTGTGTACAAAGAAAGAACACATATTTTTTAAAACAAAGTCATACTACTAGAAAAATTTAGATGACGCAACTGGGGTACCTAGATCAATCATAGCTTCTAAATTATTGTATCATGATATGGACTTCGAATACAAACCATCAATTACCGCACAGGTATTTATGATTATCGGGTTTTTAATACCCTCAAGATTTTTAGAAATAGTCTCTAAAACTGTTTTCGATTCGGTTAAAGATGATAGTAATCCTCTGCTTACATATAGAATCATTATAGATTCATTACTTGGTATTTTACTGTACTTTATTATCTGTAATGCTTCTTTGAGACCCAAACTATGATTGGTGGCACCTAAAACAGTTATTTTTTTTAATGCTGATCATATGAAAATCTTATTTTTTTTTTTAAACACAAAGATTAGTGATTAATGTTTAAACTCAAATAATACATATTGAGTTGGTGCATAATTATCAGACAATTTTTAGTTGTTTTTTATTAATAAAAATTGCTGTTGCAATGAGTAAATATTAATGTATCATTATATTAATGTTACAATGAATATCAAAGCAAATCATATTTAATATAAATTAAATCTTACCTGTTCCTTTTGTAAGGGAATTAATAAATCTATAAAGATACTGTTTATTATTTTTGCTGGCTGATGAAATATAATAAGTTTCTCCCTTATAATGATGTACTGAACAATTATCTAATAAGTATGGCAATTTGTAGACATCAGATAGAGCCAATAGTCCAATATTGTCATTATCATTCAATACTGAAATCACTTGCTTTGCTAAAAATATAATAATGTGAAAGATATTTATATGTATATTAAATAAAGCTATTACCAATGCTATTGACAATTTTAAACTGCTGTTTACTAAGAGACCCTCCATGATCCAATAGTAACAAAATGTTTTTATGTTTATGTTTAATACGAGACATATATGTAGACCATAATAATGAATGGTTATGATAATTACAATTACTTATATCTGCATTATGATGATTTAGAACATCCATATTTGATAAGAAATACTTCTGCTTTATGGCATCTTTTAATTTCTTATTCTGAACTTTCTGCTTCTTCAAAACTAAAATAAATAGATAAAATATGTAAAAGTTTAAATTATTATTTGATATAAACATTACCTTGTTTAATATTAAATGGTTGTTCTATATAAATATTTGTTGGATTTATGATTGTATTTGAAATTTCAAACTCATCTAAAATGTAATCTCTTTCATTGCATGGGATTATAGAGGAAGTGAATGAAGAAATATTTGTAATTGTGTAATAATACTCAATGAATTTACGAGTTTCATTCAATATTGAATGTGTTTCATTGATTCTACTTTCAATTTGGTTGCTTATCCTGGCTAACCTCTTTTCAACATCTTGCAGAGAGCTTGTATATTTAAACTTCTTATACATTTGCTAAAATTGAAATCAATTAGTTTTAAATTGTTGTTTATATATCATATAAGGTTACCTGCATAAAAGCAATTCCCATTTCTTCATTGCTTGTTTTTTGGATATCCTCAGACAATTGCACAGAAATATTTTGTAAATAGTAACCCTGTATGCTTTCTACAATTTGTACTTTACTTTTGGATGTAACATTTATATGAAACTTTCCAAAACTCATAGAAAATGCACAAATGAAAAGAAAAATTGTAAGTTTCTGGTCAGTTACACAGTGCATCATAATTGATACTATTATTATTCCATTATTAATGCTACATTTGTTATAAATGCACTAAATTTGTATTATTGTTTCAAAACGCTTACTTCCTTTATATATATATATTATAAAATGTAAAACACAACAATTGACTATAATACACAAAATTATAAGTAAATAAACATGGCACCCCGAATTACAAGCAATTTCAATCGATATATTGGCACCACTGATTTTTGTTTTAGATTTTATGACGAAACATTTGGCTACACTGAATGTATATATAATACCGACACAAGATATAGATCAAATACTGAGACGTAGCCATAATGGTTTCAGTCCATCAGAATGCGCTTGCGCTTATTTACTTTTGGGAACGGTAATGGCGATGACTATTTTTGACGCCATTGTTTCAAAAACTTTTGTGATCTGTGGTAATAAATGCATAACCTATATTTATTATGATTTATTATTGATTTTGGTTTTATTTTAGAAAGACATCTCAATAATTTATAGACGTATTTATTTCCTTATCCACTCTAGTGCCCTAGGTCCGAGAAAATGTTAGGTTAGGTGAAGTTGCCCTAAGGTTTTATATTTAAAAATACATACAAACAACTTTGTAATATGGTATTTTCATATCCAGTAGTCTAGGTCAGGTTGTCCTAGGTCCAAGAAAATGTTAGGTGAAGTTGCCCTAAAGTTTTATTTTTAATAATACATAGAAACAAATTTGATAATGTGGGTATTTTCATATCCACTGGTCCAGGTCAAGTGGCGGTGTTTGTTTTTTAATACTTAAAAACAATTTGGTGATATGGGTATTTTCACATCCACTCAAAACTACTATTTTGGGCTAAAGAAAGGAACGTGTGCAGCTTCACAATGAAAACCGCATTTAAAATGAACAAGAAACACTCAACAACACATATCAGAAAGGTACAGTTAGGTAAAATCGGCTACATCTCGCGGTGCTAGCCTTGATCGTCAGATGGCGGCCGTTTGTTCAATTAGAAAACAAATAGTAGTCATTAGTGTTTTGCGTCAACAGACTCGCTAAGTTACGCAGTTAATCACTCATTTCATTCAATCAAAATAAGTAATGGAATAACTACAATACAAATTTATGCTTACGTAAGCAAACATGGTGAATTGAACAAATTTATAATCAGCGTTAGTACTTACATACAGGGGGACCAAGTCATATGAGAAATTTGTTGTAAACCCACTGCGGTGGCGTTCCTTAGTACATTGGAAAGCACATAGCGCGGCGCAAATATAATAGCGCCAAATTATTTGAAATTTCAAAAAATAAACAACTTTCGCATACATTTTGCCTATATTTACTTTATCCTTTCAAATAGTTTTTATTGCTTTAACGTTTTCGCACTATTTGAATTTGGAACCACGAATGCTTGACTACTTTTAACCGAGTTTGTTTTGATCCAAATAAGTTTAATTATTATTATTAAACATTTTAGTCTTTCTTAAGACTTGTATTACTAGTGATTAGTCTATTAATTAGTGAGTATTGTTAAATTAGTAGAATGGCGATAAAATCCTTGTTAGATTTTCTTTTAGCTCTTCATTCTTAAAGTTGTGTTGTAAAGGCCATTGGATATATTTAATTAATTTATTTTAGCTTTCCAGTTTGATTGAAGAAACATTTGTGAGGACTATAAGGTGGGATAAATTTAACTAATTTTTTTTAGGCTATTTAGAATTTCATTTAGGATTTAAATAAACTGAACTACAATACAAGTAAACTCCAGTAAGTGTATATTTAAAATGTATTGCACAAATATAACTATTCAGAAATGATATCCAAAAATATATATGGTACCGAACTTGTAATAATATAAATGAACATTTAGTTGGCTAAATTTACAGAAAAGCCTGTAATTATTTATGTAATTGTATAATTTGCAATAAATAGTAATATTAGATAATATAAAAGTAAATTATATATGTAAAATATCACCTTTAAATGTGGAGAATGTGGATATCAAAGCCATACGAAACGAAGCTCACACTATAAACAGTGAATATTAAGGTTATGTTTGGTTATATTGCTTTCGTTTGAATTAAGGTTCCATGGAGACCACTGAAGGTGGCGCCATTCGATTTTCAAATTTGCGAGGGCACGCCACCACACAGCGTCTTTGGTCCCCTGCTTACATATACCTAATTAAAGGTATATGTAGGTGAAATCCTACATAAGACTAGTAGCAATTAATAAGAAATGAATTAAAGTGTAGAATAACAGGAGTAGATGACCCTTAGCCGTCATGATGATAATTCAGGAAAACAATGGGGAAAAGGCAACAGGAAAGAAGTATAGAAATTTTGGATATGATGTAATTGGTGACCGTAGTGATATATAAAACAGACGCGTGCGCATTAAATGTGCTTGAAAGTATATGAATCTCACTCCTCTCAGTTACGGTATTGGTGACCCTAAATATGCGCTCTGGTGTACCTTGTATATTTGTATCATGCTAGGTACTAAATATTGCGGACAGTTGCGGCACTTCTTCTAACCAACGTCCACGTTTGGTCCCATCCATCCCCATCGCTGTACAATCGTTTTGACGGTTGGTGCGGTGCAGTGTGTCACGAGTTCGTAGTAGCTAACAGCTACAGAAGGTTCCGTCGATTGCGTTTGGTTGAGTTGTCATTTGTGTTCGGTGTGCGAAAGTTTTAATATGTCAGAGAATATCGAGATCCAGACACTCGGTATGAAAGCGAATTTTACTGTCGTCTCGGACAGTCCTATCACCGATCCTGCATCTGCAACGAAGGTACAACAAAACAAAACAAAACATTCTCAGTAATTTGCCAGATGCACCAATTATTTCCAAATTCTATTTAAGGCGGGCGACATTCTTCCATACTTTCTTGACCCACTTCACATAATCATTGCCTCTCTTTCGTTTATCATCTCTCACTCTCCCAAACATACATTCACATCAAAGCGCACTATGGAAATACCTCAATACTAACTGCAGTGGTACAGCTCTCTTTGGTTTTGTTTATTTTCGTTTATACTGTTTCTGTCACTTGCTTGACACACACAAACATACATACGTTACTGTTGTTTTTTTATCGTAACACAATAAATCAATAATGTATCCAAAGGCTTTGCAACGTGCCAATAAATTCGAAATTAATTATTCATATTAATTAGACTCCCCCCATTGTGCAAGACTACAATTATAATTAGCTGAGATAAGTGACAAGCACAATCTCCAGCCAACACCCCCTCCTCTCGTTCGAGCGCTTTTGTGTGTGTGTGTGAATATATCTGTTTATCTGCTGTGATCAGTCAGTGTAGATGCATGTGTTTATGAGTGTATGTGTGTACAAATAATCTGGATGTTTAGAGCTTTGCAAATAAAATTATCACCTTAATTAAAATAATTGAGAGCTGAATCCAAGGCTGCTTTTAATTCAGACAATTCCAGTAATAACTTCTACTTGGAAAAGAAACCATCATTACACAATTCACTAAATAATGGAACAGGTAATTTATATGAAAGCTGCCAAGTATTGGATTGCACTTAAACTGAACATAACTATGCAATTGGAGAGAAAACAAGATGCTAATCCAATTGACCAAATAACAGTGTTGTCATTTTATTGAAATTGAGCAAAGAAAAAGTATTAGATTAATTACCATCACTTAGATGGTTTTTTTTAGAAGCTGTGTAATAATCCATTGATTTATTTAGGGTTTGGAAGGGAGAAAAAGCTTCATTGGCCAAAGATCATTGGTAAGATACATGTTGCTAATGTATGCTTTACCAGACCTGGCCTAAATGAGTTAGGATTTAAGACAGCAATCAAGTTTAAACTATATTGTTTAAACACATATCAACTCTACATCCCATGCATGAAACTAATTTAATATCTATACATGTCATCAGTTTGTTTTATTTCATTAATTATGGTTTAATTGGTTTCACTAATTAAAGAGATTGTGTTGTGATTTGTTCTTATCTTTCAATAATAACAATAAAACACATCATACTTTTATAGATACCCAAGTTAAAGATTTTTATATATTTTTTTTTTGTTATTTCGAGGAATTATGAATTTTTGATAACGCTGGTGTCGTTCTGTTTTCTGACGAATCCATGTTATATAAAAATGTTTTCAGGAGAATAAAACCTCTGGTGCTCTGAAAAAGTCCAGCCGCTATAGAAGCAGATCTCTTTCGGCCTCATCCACCGACTCGTACAGTTCAAGTAACTATCATAAATTGAGGCGCATCGAATAACACTAATTACAGACTCCTGTACAGGAAGCAGCTCCGAGGATGACGACATCTCGCCCAGAGAGAAGATACAGAAGAACTCGGGGGGAAGCAACGACTTCTGTGTACGCAATATTAACCAGCATGCGTTTGGACGACGAGAGATCGAGATCGCCGAGCAAGGTATAGAGATAGGAGCTTCTATACACATGTGTTTCTGTTAGACGTTTGTTATATTTTCTGTATCTTTCACAGAGATGCCCGGAATTATGGCACTGCGGAAAAGGGCCGGCGACGATAAACCCCTTAAGAACGCAAAGGTAATTGGATGCACCCATATCAATGCACAAACGGCTGTCTTAATCGAAACCCTGTCCGCTCTTGGGGCTAGCGTGCGTTGGGCCGCTTGCAATATTTATTCAACTCAGGTAATCAACGCTTTTACGTCACTCCGATGTTTTGTAATGTTAATAAACATATTCTTTTTCTTAGAACGAGGTCGCCGCAGCATTGGCCGAGGCTGGCTTCTCGGTGTTCGCATGGCGCGCTGAGACCGAGGAAGATTTCTGGTGGTGCATCGATAAGTGCATCAACGCCGAGAATTGGCAGCCCAATATAATTCTGGATGATGGAGGAGACGCCACCCATTTGATGCTAAAAAAGTACCCTGCCATGTTCAAGTTGATCAAAGGTTCGTTCTATATTATATTTGGTTATGATAGATTTACGATAGATTTCATGTTTCAGGTATTGTCGAAGAGAGCGTTACAGGTGTGCATCGTCTGTACCAGTTATCCAAGTCTGGTAAGCTCACGGTTCCTGCGATGAATGTCAATGATTCAGTTACTAAAACCAAGTTCGATAACTTATATAGTTGCAGAGAATCCATCATAGACAGGTGCGTGTTTCTGCGTACGATAGTCTAAGAAACAACATTGATTAATTGTTATTTCAGCTTGAAAAGGTCCACCGATGTGATGTTCGGCGGCAAACAGGTCATTGTTTGCGGCTACGGAGAAGTCGGCAAAGGTTGTGCCCAGGGATTAAGAGGCGTGGGCTGTATTGTTTATGTCACGGAAATTGATCCAATTTGCGCTCTACAAGCTAGGTGAGTTAATCGTCAAAATATGTATCTTCTTAAAATAAAATCCACTTAAATGTTTTGTTGTCAGCATGGACGGATACCGTGTCGTTCGGTTGAACGAGGTTATAAGGAACGTTGACATCGTAATTACAGCCACCGGTAATAAAAATGTTGTTACCAGGGAGCATATGGATAAAATGAAGAGTGGATGTATCGTCTGCAACATGGGACACTCGAACACCGAAATTGATGTTGTATGTAGATGTTTAAGATGGCTTTGATCATTGTAAATTGATTCCACAATTATTGTACCTTTTTAGAATAGTTTAAGAACCACCGATTTGACTTGGGAAAAGATTCGTTCGCAAGTTGATCACGTCATTTGGCCTGATGGTAAAAGAATCATTTTATTGGCTGAAGGTAGACTGGTCAATCTAAGCTGCTCCAGTTTATCGTCATTCGTTGTATCCATAACCTCGGCTACACAAGCTCTTGCATTGATAGAACTTTTCAATGCACCACCTAACAGATACAAGTCCGATGTTTATTTATTACCAAAGAAAATGGGTACGTACTTAATGTTTTTCTTTTATTGTCCATCAAATTTATTTTGCATCTTATTTGGATTTCACAATTTGATGAATCATTAATAAACAAGTATAAACATTAGACATAGCAACTCTCACAAATTTTGCAGATACTTACATAATTTAAATCAAAACAAACTGTTATACTTTCGATATATACGTATATTACCAATGATTTTTTTCACAGATGAATATGTGGCAACGTTGCATTTGCCTACATTCGATGCACATCTCACGGAATTAACAGACGATCAAGCAAAATACATGGGTCTTAACAAGGCTGGACCATTTAAACCCAATTATTATCGGTAATAGAAGATGTTCTTGGAGGCACATTTTATTAACTTTTTAAACTTGTTTTTTTCTTATGTTTTTAGATACTAGCAAAGACGGGCATTAGTACTTAGAAAAGCGTCGGTGGGGGGCTTAAGAAGGAAGTAAATTCACACATAATATATAGATATATTTCTCGACATGCTGCGACACAAACAGTTATTTTTTTTTGATAAATATATTACTGTTTCCACGTTCCGACTATAAGAATACAAATTTGCTTATATATTTTCTGAAGAAAAAAAGATGAAGAATCAAATAAACAATTGTGAACTATATATATGGTTCACTTAAAAAAAAATACTAAAGTTCGGCTTTCGTTAGCGAAGTTTTGCCACATAAAAGTAGCTTCGTTCAATAATTGTACATAAATTAATTTTGTACCTGTCACTGTTTTTTTCTTTTGGTATCAAATTCAAGAAAGAAATTTCCTCCTTTCAATTTATATGGGTATATATAAAAAAAAGGAGAGGAAGAAAGACGCTATGTAACTTATATCTGTATTAATAATATATGTAGACTCCGATTTTACTCAACGCAACGTCCCGAAATATGTGCAATGTTAATTATTGACTTTATACAATTTAATAAATAACCAGCAAAAAAAGTTGTGATAATTGATAGTTTACCTGAAACGTTGGATGCCTAAAAATTGGTAACATAATACACTGTGGAACCTCGGTTAACGAACAAAATAACTCTCTTAACGAGCGACGTTTCAAGCGACATATTATGTGTATTTTTGAATATGTTTCACTATACGAGTAAAACTCCGGAAAAGGACAAACGTGTGAATGTTTAATGAAATCGCCAATTACAATCGTAAACGGTTTTCGAGACAAAAGAGTTTATGAAGCAAATTATGTTACAGGCAGAGAGTAGAACCGAAATTAATTTCGTTCCGGTTACTTTCCGTTTCGGTTAAAATTTTAAATCGAGTCGTATATTTGATACCGGTATAAATTTTAGTTCCCAATGATACCGAATTCAGACGAAAATTCTTCTTCCCTCTATCCACCGTCATATTTCTTATACCAACTGTATTGTGATTAAAATTAAATGTCTAGAAGTATATTTTTACATGGAAGAAAGCGATTAATGAATTAATTTAATGAAAAAAAAATGAACCGAAATTAACCGTTATTAATATTTCAATTGAGCAATTTTACGTTACGATTACAGTTACGGTTCTGTTAAAAATTCTGGTTGGTTTCGGTTCGACTCTCGTTACAGGCAAACAAAATATTGCAACCACTAATAATTTATTGTTTATCTACATCAATGATTCTAGGGGTTGTTTGCAACTTAATTATTTTTCTACACATATCCATTCTATGGGGGGTTGTAAAAACTGTTTATGTCCAAAAGGGGGTCGCAAAAAAAATATGTCCAAAAAGGGGAATCATTGATCTACATAATTAAATGTTAATCATATACATGAACGCTGAAATTCCCATTATAAGTGATTGCTACTACTGGTCCTTGACATGTAGTCCCTAACTAAGTGAACTGGCGCTTAGTTTCGACCTCTTTCTCCTATTTCTAAATTGTTTTGCCTACAATTATATTAGATAGTATAATTTGCAAATAAATTCTTAACTATTTTTGAAAACCTCACTTTTATTTTGTTTTCTCTTTGACTGATGAAGCCAGACACAGCTGATGTATACACAAATATATACAAAGAAACATATTATGAAATATACCAGAAGGATTGTATGTTTTTTTGGAAGAGAAGATAAGTAGTTGATTATCTGTGTCGATACGATAATAGCGGATGATCGTGGTATATTGTTTTTTTGAAGTTCAATGTTTTCAATACTTGGGGATTTAAATTTTTAAATGCATTTAAATGTTTTAAAACGCCAACGAAGCGACGTTGCAACGTGGGAGCGTGAATGGCACGGTATTATTTGGAATAGTGGGCAGAGATTGGCCCGCGCTTTTTCGAAGATGGTATGGTCTGTTCAGTGCGCCATCTTTGAATTCTCGCATCGTTTGTTTTGGTTAGGCTTCGTTCGGTAGTGGTGGTGTTGTGATTTTGAAAATTGTGAAATAAAAAGGATGTTTCGTACACCGAAACGCACGAAATTGCAATTGAACGCTAGCGAAGTGACCCCGCCAAACAGGATCTTCAAGATGAAGACACCGGACTCGTCTCCGGCCAACGGGTCTCTTGTTGGTGTTAGTCCAACCTCACTTTCAGCTTTATCACCCAGTGAGACACGAAGAGGCAGGCCCCGAGCTGAAGAACTGAACTCGCTTATCTTGCAAGGTTCCACATCACCCAGCTCAATAAAGTGCACTTATTGCAACCGAGTGTTTCCAAGGGAGAAATCTCTTCAAGCTCATCTTCGGACACATACAGGTAGGTACCACCTTGTACTAAGTTGTACACACTCATTGCCATTGTTACTTTTTTAGGTGAAAAGCCATATGCTTGTGATTACCCCAGGTGTACTAAGAGGTTTGCTCAGTCAGGCCAGCTAAAAACCCATCAACGGCTTCATACTGGAGAGAAACCCTTCATATGTGCAGCTCCCAACTGTGAAAGAAGGTTTACACATGCAAACAGACACTGTCCAGAGCATCCAGAAGGCACCCTAAAGAGATTCAGCTACACATCTAACATGTCAATAGAAAATATTGATGATGAGCAATACAAGAAGGACATTCAGAAATGGATTGATACAGTCAAAAAGTAAGTAGTACTTAAAAAATCTAACTGTTAATGCATAACTTTATTCTAACAAAGTTGAAAACGTTATTAGCCAACTTTTAAATTTATCAACTTCTTTAGTATTGCAAAGAAACTTCATTTTTAATTTCAATGAATGAATATTAAGAATACTAAAAATTGAGCAAACATTTTTTGACGGATATATATTCCATGTAATTGCTTCAGGCTAATAGGTTTAATAATGTAGTGTTTACATTCTTTCAATATTGGAATAATTTTGATTATGTATAACAATGTTTAGAATGCTCACATATTAAATTGTTTGTCCTATTTTAGAAGCGATACCAAGAGTAATTCGACCTGTTCGACGCCGAAAAAATCCAGATTTAATGATACGTGGCATTATAAGAACTTTGACCTTGAGCATAGTGAGAACATCAATCCAAACACTCAATTGGCAAAGATAATCAAGGTCCGATCGTCGCAGGAATTGACATATGGTTTTCACAAGAAGGAGTTAGACGCAGCAAACAGTACACCTACACAAGTATTAAATGATGATTTCAAGTCCCAAAAAGTTCCATATGTAGCCGAAGAGGTTGAAGTTGAAACATCTCCGGTAATGAGCTGCACACGATACACGGAGTTGCCAAAAAAACGCTGGTTGCGAGAAGCATTGGACCAGCAAAGATGGGACAATGAGGCTAATCAAGATCTTGCTTTACCCATCAATTGGGGTGAAGATAGCAGTTTAATTGAATACGAGAATCAGAAACGGCCCACGGTATTAGTCAAGATCGGCAACGGCGATAAAAAAGACATATCTTCGTCGGATATGCAAATTGCCATGGCTTTGGTTGAGCTCAGTAATATTCAACCAAATAATTCAGCCAATTACACCTATTAATTCGTATACAATTTCATGTATATACACTTATTTATTCCTTCTTTTATGTGATATGGTTGTTGTGTTTCATTTGAAACAATGTTTTGTTTACAAATTTTATGTTCTGTCAGTCATTATGTATGACATGGCCCTAATCAGGTTATATTTCTTTAAGTTTTTTTTTTATATAATCTTTGATATTGCATAAATGTTTACTATGTAAACTTATACTTATTTCATATTCTCATTCATAACATAACACCTCATCTACAGATTTATACATGTTTTTTTTTTGTCTACAAAAAAATATTGTACACCATATTTGTAAATTTGATCATTCGCCAATTTTATAACCTATTATCAGATGGCACAATTTTTAATCAGTTTTTTTTTGTGTAATCAGTCTTTCTCTACAATTTCTTTATTAAACACTATTATTTAATATTTATATTAGTGTATTTATTGCTCCTTTATATTACGTAACCCTTACTTTTATATAATTTATATTTGAATAATTCTTTCTTACATATATTTTCATTTCTTTTTAACTAAGGCGTTTCTTAAAAAAATATTACATCTATATTATTCTTAGCGAAAGAACCGAAATCCCGACGTTCGAAAATCTCGACAATGAAAATCCCGAAAGTGTCTTTTATTATCATAAATTTCTACAATAACATTTTTATGGTAGTTGGGATTTCAATAGACGTTTTCTTGGTTGTCTGGGCTTGCGATATAGACCCATTCTTAGGTAGTCCAAAGGGATACAAAGTAGTGCATTTTCTCTGTTGTATATCCTGCATTTCCAGTGAATATGCACTATTCCTTTGATTTTCAGGTAGAAAATATGTGCATATGTACAGCTTGCTCAAATGATTCTGTTAGATGATTTTGAACCAATTCATCAGAAGATTTGCTTTTCATATTTTTGAAAATTTCTCCATATTATTTTGTTTGGATGCACTTTCTCATGTATTTCGTAAATCTTTGACGTATTTTCTTAGTGCGATTTTTTTTATGTGGTCCCTATCTACCGCACAAAAACAGATTTTACTGTATTGCAAAGCCACAATACCAGTAGAAAATCATGACTTTGTGCGTGAGACCCTAAGCGCTACCTGATTTGGAGGCCCTACTAAGAAAATCATAACTTTTTTTTGGCGATTTGGAGGCCCTTATTTGCTGACACCGATGCTTTTCGACTACTACATTGTCCCTACTGCAAGGTACAATTTCTCATACAACAAGGCCCTACGCCAGTGGTTTCCAAACTTGATGTTACTACGTCTCCCCGTCCAATTCATAAAATAGATATAACTTCTGCTAATTTGGAAAATTGCTCACTGTGACTAATATTCCGCCTCCCTTTAGATTAGTCCGCGCCACAGTTTGGAAAACGCTGCCCTACGCTCAAATATTTTTATCTTCAACTTTAAAATCGTTCGTTTTTTTATTAAAATCTGACTAAATTATCATTAATAATATACAAAATGTATTTTATACCTACATACAAAGGGCTAAAGTTTTTCCGCCCTATTTATTATTATTGTTATTATTATGTTTGAATTGTCAGTTGAAGGAGAGGGAGGAGTAACGCAATTTTGACATTTGACAGCATTTGACAGATTGTTTTGTCAGTGGAGTCATTCAGCAGTATTCAGAATTGTATTGTATGTGGAATTACAAAGTGACAATCGACGTGGCATTCTCGATTCCAGTTAAAATATCAGGAAAATTTGAAGCTCGATTAATAAGCATCTTTTATAATAATAATGGGTCTAACGATTTCTAGCGTTTTGACCAAATTATTTGGCAAAAAGCAAATGCGAATCTTGATGGGTAAGGTTATTATAAGGCGATCCAACGTAGCGTTTGTCACCAACAAAATCAGTTCCTAAACCTATCTAATCCTCCTTTTATTTGCAGTCGGATTGGACGCTGCTGGTAAAACCACTATTTTATACAAACTAAAACTAGGAGAAATTGTGACCACAATCCCAACGATTGGTTTCAATGTGGAAACAGTTGAATACAAAAATATTTGTTTTACTGTGTGGGATGTTGGTGGCCAAGACAAAATCAGATTACTCTGGCGCCACTACTTCCAGAATACTCAGGGACTTATTTTTGTTGTTGATTCTAATGACAGGGAACGTATTGGTGAAGCACAACGAGAACTGCAAAACATGGTAAGTACAATTTCAAAAATCAATAGAAAAATATTAATTTTCTTTATTATACAGCTGCAAGAAGATGAACTGCGTGATGCTGTGTTATTGGTGTTTGCCAACAAACAAGATTTACCCAATTCAATGACTGCTGCCGAGCTGACTGATAAATTACAATTGAACCAATTACGCAATCGTCAGGTAAATTAACTCAAATTCTAACTAACAATTTAACTAATTATTATTTTTTATCCAGTGGTACATGCAAGCCACATGTGCAACACAAGGTGATGGCTTGTACGAAGGTCTGGACTGGCTTTCCAACCAACTCGCTAAGAAGTGAAGTGAAGTGAGGACATTTGCCAATTACACCACAACAATCTTTTAGTTTTTCGCGTTTTTGTTGATTGTGCATTTCAGTTTAAGCCCAAAATGTCTGATCAAGATATTTAACAAGTATTTAAGTTTAATCATAATGTTTGTGATTTAAATAAGTATAATTTAATTAATAAAATATTGAATAAAATGTCCACAAGTAAACACCCCATCCATACATATTTTAAAATATCCCAATTAACAGGATCTATTATATGTAAGAGGATGAAAGGAAGGATGATGATAATCAGATTTGTTTATAGCAAATTTATTGGTGTTTCTTGCTTGTAATATCTTCAATATATACACTTGGAGAAATCTGTAACATATTATGTTGATATGTTAACAAGTTGCCATATTACTGTTAGTAATAAATTAATGCGTACGGAAAAGAAATTAGGTTATTTACCGCGCTCTTTGCGTTATTATTAGTATGTAGTCCAAAAACCTGCTATCATTATGACCTCACAATTATTAAAGATATGATGATTTTTTCATTACGTGCGATATTACTATAAAAATAAATAAAAACTTATTGTTCCAAACCATATGCATACAACAGCTATAAATTTAAATTAGTAAACATTTTGCAAAACTGAAAACATTGTCGTTAAGTATATTTACAAAGTAATAAACCAAAATTAAGTACATAATACAATATAATATATTTTAAAAAAGAAAGCATTGAACAATTCGTTACATTACTCTGAAATAATTATTCGATAACATCTCTGAATATTGAGCAATGAAATGGACTGCTAGACAAAATATATTGTATAAAATAATATATTCCAATACAAGAGAATTCAACTGAGGTGCAAAAGTATACCAATAAAAGTTAACGCATTTTGGCAGGAATGATTGAAATTGTATTAAAATGTATTTGGAAATTTTGTTTTTCTTTCTTTCGTTAGAATGTTCATAATGATATTTGTGGTTACAACAAAATACCTGACATAAAAAAAACAGTACCGAATTATTTAATATGCTACAATAAAATAATAAGGATGCGACTGTCGTGCATTAAGAAACAATAAATGAATCGGAAATTAATTGGTTCTCAATTGATAGTCCCCGTTCTGTGTAATGTACCTAACCCATGGTAACGCTTGGTATCCACTTTTCTCGATGATCTTCAAATAACGCACCTAAAACAATACAAGTCAAGTTAGAAGAATAATGAAAATATAATGATGGGACAGTATTACTTGAATGCCAGATGTCGTGAAATATGGAATCTCAAATTTCACTTGTATTGGGGGCTTGCCTTCGCTGTCCTCACACTCCACACTCGGTAGTCCGAAATGGGCCCTCATCAAGTACTCTTTGCCACCGGGAAATGATTTGATAGACCATGTGATAGCGTTCTGTTCTGGTGCATACTTAACGCTGCCTATGGTTGTTTTAAACTTTGGTGAGTCGGCGTCACCTGGAACCGGAATAATGATTTCCACGTTATTGGCGGTGGAACGCCTCTTGAACTGCGATTTAGCCTTGATCATGTATTCCACCCTGCTGTGAGCGTGTCTCTCAATAACTGATTCTATCCAAATCAATGGTTTAACCTGTAAATTAGAACTACTGTTCAGATGGGCGTCCATGGATAACGCGAGTGATGTTACTCACGTGCGTATTCAATCTATAGGACATTAACTCGAATTCGCCGTCCGGTGGTATGAACGAAATGGTCCTATCGTTTTCGAATCTGGACAGCCTCACGCATTGGTGGAACTTGACGTCCTCGAGTTCAACACTCTTTGATTTACCGCGACCGGTGGACTCGAACAAGACTTTGTCGTTTAATCCAAGTCTAAGTTCAGGCATACCAGATAAGTACACGCGCATCTTGATGGCGCCCACAATCTCGCTCCTCAGAACGTTCCCGTTTGCATTGGCCAGCAAGTTTACCGACTCTATAACGTCCAGGAATACCTCATTCTTTCGATACTTGATGCCCTCTGACCGCCAGGACACTGCATTTGTTACAGCCATTGGGATGCGAGGTTGGATTTCTAGCTTGTGCCCCTCCTGGGTGATGTATTCCTGCAAGATCTTGCTGTCAGTAGTCTGGGGATAACCAAAATCTAACAACTCGTCCATTAGCTCATAGATCACAACAAAATTATCCCTGATACTCTCCTCCTCTAGCTCCTTGAAATACTCAGTCATGACTTGGACAATTTTGTGGAGAAATACAAATACCAATGCAATATTGGCATTCTTCTTAGTTAAGCTAACTATGTATAGGTTATTTGTTTTGATATAGGCAAATGTGGAGTCCGCTGTTTGCAGTATTGGTGTTAACAGACTATCCTCCTCTTTCTCCATTAGGAGGGGCATGAATTTATCTATGACACCCATATCTATGTCACCACGATAGTTGCGGGAAATCAGAGCCTATAAAACAATATGCAATTTTAAAGATATTCTGGACACATGATTCTCAGCAGGACTCACCTTTCCCTTCATATCTAAAATAAATATTGCTGAGGATGACATTTTCAATGACCATCAGTTGGGAATGGCATATAATTATTGCCACCTGAGCAATAACCTGTCCGCTGCGAGAACAATCTTAATCCGTCGGTCGTTGCTATCTAGGAATGTGTTGTGTGCATAGTTTCACTGAAATGATGACGTTGTGCATGCGAACACTCGAGTCTCAAGTGGAAACGAAGCAAATCGGAGTTTGCTTAAACTGTCTTATGCAGCATTACTATTAGCCTTTCTGCACATCACAACCAATCACAACGAAACAATACATAACATTCCACACACCTAAATCGAGACGGTAAATTCGGGACCAAACTTATCGACGCACTGTTGCCAAGCTAAATCACACAAAACTAATCAAAATGAATATTCAAAATGATTAATCGACTTTATATCAACCGATGGATTGATAAATGCAAAATTGCATATACTTCAGCGTATTGTCTTTACAAGGATTTATTTTTGTTTGTCTTTGTCCCTTTTTCTACCCCTTTTCGGGTTTATTTCCCTACAATTTTTTGTTGGTTTTTAAGGATTGAACCAACGTCATTTTTGGATTTTCGTGATACTAAGGATTTAATTAATTAACTAATTGAAAATGAGGACAGAAAAACGCCATCGGTCTTTGGTTCTCAAAAGTAACGAAAGTCGCCATATTTTCGTACCAACTTTTAGAAGCCTCGGCGGCAGATTCAAAACTTGCGGTGCCGATTGCAGTTTATTCGAAACAGTAATCGTAGAGTGGTAGTTTTGAGATTTTTAAGGGTAGTATTGAGTGTTGGATGCGTCTTGGTGCGATTTTCGAGCGAGGCTCGTGGGGTTGCGTACCTTCCGGCTAGCTATTATACTAGATGTACAGCTGAATATTCGATTTTGTATTTACCCATCATGCAATATGAGTGGGAGTGAGTCTAGTTGGTCTCCTCCTAGTGGTGTTCAATGTCGATAATAAACTGTTGTAAAAAGCGGTGAAGAGTGTAATGTGAAGACGGGTGCTCAGTTTAAAGGGAATTTCGGAAAAGAAGTCATCGCATTCAAGGAAGATGTGATTTTGGAGAGAGAGGAGAGGGTCGTGGCGCAGCTTCGACGACGTTCATTCGTAGCAATCAGTTTGGTGACGTAGTCTCCATTATACCTGTGCCGTGCTGTCGTGCCTCGATCACTTTCTATGCTGGAATTAAAAGGGAGAAAAGGTACGCGTGTTAAGTAGCCGCATCCAAGAAACGGTTTCGCCATTCGCTATCATCCATTCTGGTCACTTGGCCCCCTCATTAGTATTTACGACATACAGATGTCTGCTGCTGTGAGGTATTAACGTTAGTTGCACTCGTCGTCCCGTACTATATACTACAAATCTACTATAGTATGTAAACATAATTCGCCCCGCCCCGCTGATACTTTCCTCTTATCATTAGTATTTTATGAATTAAGTCAATGGCATCTGGCCGCCTTCATAAACCTTCCTGTTATCTCGTCCTCTACGTGCGCCCCTAGTCCCATTCAACTTAACCTTATTTCTCATCCATCCAGTAAACCACCCTCGTCATTTTCTTTGAACTGAAATGCATTGTTCTTAATCACGCCTAATATTACTGCCTATTTTAATGTTAATTAATATTTAATCTACACCAATCCATACCATATCACTTTTTTTTACCTCTTTGATTTGCTTGTTTTCATTTCTAGAATGCAACCAAATGGCTAGCAGCAATTTAGTAACTTTCATATGAACTAAATACAGAGCAAACAGAATTATATCACGTAAGTCTCTTGATATCTTTTATCTACCTACAAAATTAGTCAGACTTTATCAGTACTTGTCCTAATGTACATGGTCTATATACTAAAATAACTAATCCATGTATGTTTCTTTATTTTACAATTTGTTCTTGTATACAAGGGAATAACTATAATGCTTATGTATGTTTGCATGTATGACAGAGGAGCAATTAAAAACATAATCACTATGTCTACTAAAGACCTCATGGATTCATGTTTGTAAGTAAATAGTGTGTGTACTTGTCCTTATCTCTCTCTCTCTCTCTCTCTCAATATATCACATTTAATAAGAGCACAAACCAATAAAATCGTTCATACATCCATTTTGAAATTGAATTACTTGTCATACTTGCTTCATCCTTTGTTTTCAACTAGCAAGCTGATTGTTATTAGTAGATGCATGAATAATTATAAATACACCATTGCTTTGGATAAATAACGCTTTTTCCACCATGACAGGCTCGTGAATCGCAGAGTTGAGCAAAGGCAGGAACATAGCATAACACACACAGAGATAACACAGAGGTAGGGGCTGAATCACACCATTACTCATTCGAAAAAATTAAATAAATAAGTGGAAAAAGGAGAGAAAGAAATATTTTTCATTGCATATGTATCAATCATTGGGTATTTGTTCCTTCTCATATATTGTTGTCTTGCAAATTTCGTTATCAGTTTTTCATTACGATTTTATTTAATACAATCTTTATAATTATAATCATTGCCATTTGATCATTCACTATTTTTTTTTTATATATTTTAGGAGAATTTTACAAGACAAAGGTCCAGATATGCAACATTACAAGTAAGTTTTGTATAAACGGTGACATGCATTTTTTTTTAATATCGATATACATGCATATATGGAGAGTTATTTTTTGAAAATATTTATCAAATATGAACATATATGTATGTATGTTGGTTTGATTTAACTTCGTGAATTTGCTGATTATATGTAACTAATGTTTTTTCTTCTTCGTTCTTGTGTTTCTAGGGGACCAGATGCAGGTGTCTCCGTGAATGACAGCGTTTACCATACGCATAGCAATGGTCATTCGGAACACTCGCCAAATTCTAGCCATATGTCTGTCCACAGTGATGAACCACTAGTGCGGACACATAAACAGCAAACGACACAACAAGTAACAACAGTGACTAAAGTTGTAAGAGAAGTTCAGCAATTGGGAGACAGTTCACAAGGAGAGTACGTGCCTGTGCCTCTCGGGGCTTACCCGCATCCAACTCATACCCGTCCGCAATACGTGGATTATATGGAACAACCAGCACATCATATGTATTCACAATATCATCCGCACCCACACTACCAAGATTACGAACATTACCCACCCAATCCGTATGGAGGATATATGGGATATTCTGCTGGTGTAGAGAGACCACCGACACCACCTAGTCCTAGCGAACATAGCGGCGCACCATCACCATTACCTCTGGCAGCTCAAACCGGTGCACCATACCTAAGTTCCGGATACGACGAACTCCCGGAACACTACAGAGTCACGCCGTCTCCAGGTGGTCCAATATTGGATCCCTATCAAGATGAGTCTGGCGTAGTGTATGGCTATGTTTCACCATCACCATATGGTACAACAAGTACACATCCGGGTGCAACATACGATTCCAGAACATACGAGGAGAGTATTAACGGCCCAGTTCCAGTCACCGCTCCCATGCGTATGTTCGAAGACGAGGAACTTCAGAAGCATATGAGCAAAATGTCTCTGCATGGACACAATATAGGACTTTCACACAATAGGACTCATGGCATGACTTCCCCTGGTAGCGTAGGCGGCGATGATGACCAGAGGGGAATGCGTTGGAGGGATCCAAACTTAACAGAAGTAATTGGATTTCTCAATAACCCCAGTAACGTTATCAAAGCGAATGCGGCGGCCTATTTGCAGCATCTGTGCTACATGGATGATCCTAATAAACAGAAAACCAGAGCATTAGGTGGCATTCCACCATTAGTAAATTTATTGAAACACGATAGCATCGAGGTGTACAGAAATGCTTGCGGCGCATTGAGGAACCTGTCCTATGGAAGACAGAATGACGAAAACAAGCGGGCCATCAAGAATGCTGGCGGCATTCCCGCCCTCATTACACTACTGAGACGTTCGAATGAAGCCGAAATTAAGGAATTAGTTACGGGAGTTATTTGGAATATGTCTTCATGCGAAGATTTGAAGCGCTCCATCATCGACGATGGGGTTACGGTCATAGTTACATATATTATTATTCCACATTCGGGATGGGACGTTCAAGGCAATTCTGGCGAAACATGCTGGTCCACAGTATTCCGAAATGCCTCCGGTGTACTTCGCAATGTTAGTTCGGCTGGCGAGTATGCCAGGAAAAAGTTAAGGGAATGTGATGGGCTTGTTGATGCGTTGTTGTTTGTTGTGCGTTGTGCCATAGACAAGTCAAATATAGGGAATAAGATTGTAGAGAATTGCGTATGTATCTTAAGAAATCTGTCGTACAGATGTCAAGAAGTAGAGGACCCCAATTACGACAAAAACCCTCTGCCTACGCAGAGTAGAGTCACAGCGAATTCAAAAGGTAATGCACGCATATATACATATATCACACAATTTTCTTTAATCTGTATGTTTTTAATGTAGGCGAGAATTTGGGATGTTTCGGTGGTAGTAAAAAGAAGAAAGATTCTCAGTCATTGGAAGTGAAAGAAAATAATACAAGTACTTCTGGCATGGGATCAAGCAGCATTGCTTCTAGAGGCGAACCTGTCCGAGGCACAGAATTGCTTTGGCAACCTGAGGTCGTGCAAGCCTACTTGGCACTCCTGCAAAGTTGCTCAAATCCGGAAACATTGGAAGCCGCTGCCGGAGCTCTGCAGAACCTGGCTGCTTGTTACTGGCAACCCAGCATCGAAATTCGCGCAGCAGTCAGAAAAGAGAAGGGTCTGCCCATACTGGTGGAGCTTCTGCGAATGGAAGTTGACAGAGTTGTTTGCGCGGTTGCTACAGCACTCAGGAACTTAGCAATCGATCAGCGCAACAAGGAGTTGATTGGTAAATATGCGATGCGAGATCTCGTGCAAAAGTTACCTTCTGGAAGTCCACAACATGATCAAGGCACCTCCGACGATACAATAGCCGCCGTTCTGGCTACACTCAATGAAGTGATCAAGAAGAACGCTGAATTCTCCAGGTCTTTGTTGGAAGCCGGAGGTGTTGAGAGATTGATGACGATCACCAAACAGAAGCAAAAGTATACACCAAGAGTACTGAAGTTCGCTGGCCAGGTGTTGTTCACGATGTGGCAGCATCAAGATCTCAGAGATGTATATAAGAAGCACGGATGGAAGGAGCAGGACTTTGTTACGAAAACAGTTGCTGCGAGGAACGCAGGTCCAAATTCTCCAAACAATGCAAATAGCACTCTGAACCGCCCAATGGCCTCACAGAGTGGCACTCGGTACGAAGATAGGACCATGAAGCGCAACGCTCCAAATACTGCTAGAGGAATGGCGCCTGTTTATCAGAGGGTGAGTTATTGTTTACTCATTATTGTTTTTCTAGAACTCGGTAAATTGGTAACATATATTCATGTGCTATGCTTTCAGAATGAAGACATCCCTATGGCTGATATGGCATACCCTGAACCACAACCCCCTATGGGGGGAGTGAGAGCTTATCCTGGCCCTGGCCCAAACCCTCCTCCAGTAAGTCACTAAAAACCAAGTTGCACAAGCCCTAACCGAGTCAATGAGTCAATTTAAAAAAGAAACAGAAAAGAAGGGTACATACATACATAAGTGAGAGTGATATGCGGACTTGTGACTCGGCACTCGATCCTTGTACTCTACTAATTTACTAAACTATAGTATACTATATGATTTATGAATGAATTAATTAATAAGAACACGAAGGCCTCACTTACATTCACTTAGACTGTATCTTGATGTTCATGTACAGATTTTAGAGTATATTGTAGCCTAATAATCCAATGTATGAGATGTAATTTATAAGCAACAAAACAACTATAACAACAACTGCTACTACAGTAACAAAAACAAATTTTAAATACACACACTTACACACATATATACACACACACAATACATACACATACATATACAGAAACACACATTCCTTAAAACAAGCAGTTGAGAAAAATACGCATACCTACAACTATATACTGTTGACATATACTAAACAAAAAAGAAAAGAAAAGAAAACACACGTTTAGTCTTCCTTTTTATTATTGCCAGATGAACATTTATTGAACGTGAAATTCAACAGTATGATTCTGAGTTAGCTAGTTAGAACATTTTGTTTTTATATATTTCCGTCTTTCTGTACCAATAGCTGTAGCATATGATATGAATAAACATTGATATACTAAACAGATAGTCCGGTGTGTTTGAAGGTTTTGGGGGTGGGAATGGGTGTATGGCAAAAAGGGCACACGGGCAGTGAGCGAAGGCCCTGACAGCAGCAGTACTCGTCGGCTTCCGGCCCAGGTAAGAGATAATGATGTTTGGCTGCTCGGGGCCTTTGGTTTACTGCACTGCACTGGCCTTGCCCGTGTCCGGCGGCGTCAGCAAACGAGAGGCCCTGCCCAGCAGCACCTTGCACTAACGCTTCATGCTTTTCTCCTCATCTGACCTTTCATTATTGTCTCTGTTCTGATTGATGACAAACAAACCTCGTCAACGATCGCGCCACCAACAACACCACCACCGAAAACACCAACAAACCCCCCCCTCTGCCCCGAGTCGTTATTGTCACGATGTCGCTTACTGTTTCTCGTCAACTACATGTCTCGTTTATTGTCTGTTTTGCAGCCTGAACCTCTTTATGCGCAAGTGAATATGGAAAAGAAACGAAACCGGCAGCCCAGTCTAGGCAATGCTAACCATCTCGAGGAACACCCAGCACCAACCGGAAAAGACTCTTGGGTCTAGTAGCTGGCATTTAAACGCTGTCACAGACCATACCAGCGAAACAAACAGATAACACCATGCGCTAGACTGGTTTTGTTACTTTATATTGTTTCGAAAATTAAGGGAATTATAACACGAAAGGATGAATACAAAAAAAATAAATAAGAAGAAAAGAAATATATTCAACGCAAAACTTTTTGACTATTTCCGCCTGCCTGACGACGCAAACGCCTGTTATATATCAATGTCGCAATTCTGTCGCAATTTCGGATATATAATGCACTGATTCATATTAAAAATGTAATAATATTTAGTTCGTTTACTGTGATGAGCTTCAAAATAATAATAAAAACAAATGATTAAATGCTGTATATATTTATTTGCATCTATATTATCTATCTGTAAACAATATATTGATTTATTATTATTATTATTATTATTATTATATTTTGTTTCCTATTTTAAATACATTTTATTTTAAATAAATTTATTATACTTAACTTATAATCAATATACACGTATATAAAAATATATAATATGTATTGTTTCGATTATGAATATACTATTGCAATTGATTCGATTATTTCATAGGTATTTCATATCTTATATGTACTATACTAAATTCCTTCAATACTATACGATGCGATATTAAAAATATTATAAATCTATGATAAATTCAGAACCTTCATACATTTATTCTTTATTAGAATAAATCGTACAGTTTTCGCATTTTTTATTACGTTTGTGGTCATATCCCAATAGTAGTCCCTTATTTTTCGAAAAGTCGATTAATTTGAACAATCGATTATTTCAAATCGATAGATCAGAATGTATTGGATTGTTATAAGCCTAACTCCGCCAATAACGTTCGAAATACCAATGAATTAGTTTATTTTGGTTACATCGATAAAAATGCGACGGGTATGTGAATGCATTGGAATGCATTTGCTATTGAGTGGACGAACGATGACGAATGGGCTCACAACCATATACAATGATGACTTCACTGATATATAGATGGAAGAGATGGAATGTGAGATTGTGTGTTCTAATATGAAACATCGTGATCAGTCCACCAATGGGATTCATTGGGTGGGTTGTGCTCTTGTTTGCTGTTTCATGGATATGAATATGAATGGCGGCGCCGGCGCGACCTTTACTTTCCTTCTCTAACCCGAGGTCCGTCCATATAACCGTTTCATAAGAACTGTGTTTCATTTATAATATTGATGTATTACATGTATGTGTGCAATGTGCTTGTGTTAAAATGATACCATCTATCGCTTTCGACAATATAAATTAAAATTTCAGCTATGTTGCGGCTGTATCTCAGCTGCTACTTCATTTATTACAATGCAATTAAATGGCGAACATAATATTTAACCAATTACAATGGCACCAATGGTTATTTATACAGTCTATATCTTTGCAATATTCTTCATCAGTGTCTGGTGCAGTATGTGGATCCTACATATCCTAGCTATTATCTATGGGTGCGTATACTAGTTAAAAACAACTTCTTCATCTATGGAAACAATCTTAACCTCAAGCTATCTATTGCATAGATTAGGAATGTTATTTTTTAAATTCCATTTGAACCTTGTGATTTTCATTTTGAAGGAGATATCGTCTGCATCAAAAACTATCTCAAATCCAAGCAGATGCACTCTTAGGTGTTTCCATTCTCAAACCACTCATGGGGGTTGATCCACATTTATCCAGCAACCTGGAATCATTCTTTACAATGAACTACCCAAAGGTTTCACATTTACTATAACACAATTCTTTTTTTCTGTAGCTGCATTATTAATTGATTTGTTTTTAGTATGAGTTATTATTTTGCATAGAAGATGAGAATGATCCAGCCATAATGCTAGTCAAAGGTTTGATGGATCGATATTCGAAGGTTGATGCAAAGCTATTTATAGGTGGATCCTGTGTTGGAGTAAATCCCAAAATAAATAACATGCATCGAGCATATGAAGCTGCTAATAATGAGTTTATTTTGATCTCTGATAGTGGAATCCGTAGTATGTATTGCAAGCCACTGACAAAATTTCCTTAATGTATTTACTTGATTATTTTCTAGTGAAAGAAGACACTTTGCAAGACATGATGAATTTTATGACAGAAACAACAGCTTTGGTCCATCAGATGCCTTTTACTAGTGATCGTGAAGGTTTTCCAGCTACTCTAGAAAAGGTATGTTCTACTCATATTGCAGTTGATCATAATATTGAAGAGTGTGTCTTAAAACAACAGTTCAGTGCTCATGTCTTTTAAATAGTCAACATGTAATGTTGACAGATATTTAATTCAATAATAATTTCTAGATCTATTTCGGCACTGCCCAATCTCGTATATACTTAGTTGCCGATTTAATTAGGATTAATTGCCATACGGGCATGTCCGCTTTAATGCGAAAGTCTTTGCTCGATGAGATAGGTGGTCTTAAGACATTCGGCTGCTATTTAGCCGAAGATTTTTTTATTGCAAAGTCGTTCACAGACCGTGGCTGGCGTATAAGAATCAGCAGCCAGCCGGCAATGCAGAATTCAGGCATTTGCGAGGTGAACAGTTTTCAAGCCCGTTTAACAAGGTCAGTAATAGAACCAAGAGAACTACGACAAAGAATGAGAACTGCAGGTATTTAAAGCTAAGGGAACGAATTTTTAGAATGGTATTTTGTTAGAAGAAACCTCGACTTGGTTTATCAAGCTTCATTGATAAAGTTCGCGCAAATATTGTTGATTATTGATACAATATGTACCTGCAAATGGGTCAATTATTTAGCTCGTGTACACAATGTTGAATCAATTTCTTTTGTTCTTCTTTCTTATCCACAACTTCTCCAGTTTCCGCCGTTTTTGATTTGTTGCCAGAGTGAAATATCAATGTCATTTAAAACACTTCCTATAATTAAATTATTAATTTCTCATTTTATTTTTCTTTGTGTGATTTGAGTAATATCAAAATAAATTATTATTGTTTTTTTCCCTTTAAATAGACAATTTTATAACTATTATGAACGAATCATCGTAATCTGTTCTAGAGCGAGGTGTCCTCTGTTGTATTGGTTTCATCTTTGTTTCCATGTTCGTACATTTCTTCTTTTTTTATATCTATTTATATTTATTTTTGTAAATCTATGAGATTTTCGAAAAACCTTAACTATAAAATACAAATTACGCAGTTTGAGTTCCTTTCTTTTATATTGTACTGCGTGCATAGATGTTTGTTTGATCTGATTTCCTCCTTCTAGATGGGCAAAATTAAGGGTGGCCATGCTGCCCACGTTCATTATCATAGAGCCGCTATCCGAGTGCCTGGTGAATGGATTTTGCGCCGCCTGGGCAGTCAATGTACTTCTGAAGTGGGAACCAGTGAGCTTCTTTTTGATACACGTACTACTTTGGTTCCTGTGTGATTGGATCTTATTGTCTATTGTCCAGGTACCGAAAGTTTATTAAATAGAAGTGAGCGATCATAACTAATGAGATATAATATAATATAATTCCAGAATGGTTCACTGCCATTTAATAAGTTTGATTTTGTCGTTGGATGGCTGTTTCGCGAGTGCTCAGGTCCGTGCTTATTCCTACATGCTTTATTGAATCCAGCAATAAAATGGCGATCCCGAGTTTTTCGGTTGGCCTGGGGAGGAATCGCAGAGGAGCTGAAGCCCAAAAAGGAATCGACTCTAAAGTATCAGACGTAACTTTGGGAATCAGCGCATTTGGAAGTCAACTCATTATTGAAATGAACAAAAATATAAGTAGACAACAAAAAGAGTAAACTTTTTCAATAATAATAATAGGAAACAAAAACCATTTGTATGTACATATAAATATTAATTGAAAGTGTCTTAAAGGAAGGGCTGAGAGATCTTATTTGTATATTTTAGACGAACACGTCTTAATGTCTCCGATATTACGAAGCGCCTCATATCTGTGGGTTATTTATTTACATTTCACTATCGTTTGAGGCCTATGTTCATTCTTTGCCACATTAGTATACATATCAGTTTATGTAATCTCTCTTTCTCTCTCTCTCTCTCTATGTATCTATTAATTTGGTAGGATGATAAAACATAGGAAATACATTAATTAATTAGTTGAAGAAATAAGCAGAAGGTACTAAATGCCCTGGGGTTAACGTTAAATTGATTTGTTTTGTTTTTGTTTTTATGAAAATGGGTCCAAACCTGATTTATGAGAAGCTGAGAAAGAAGAAGAAAATATGATATATTGAAAGATCTGAGAATTTAGTAACTGTTATGTCGCAGGGCCTATTCGACATCAAGCAATTCTTCTGTTTTACGCAGTTTAATTTTAAAGACATATTTAACCAATTGAGCTTTTTATAATAATATACGCATGTAAATTAAAATTGTATTTTTTTTTAAATGAAGGCTGCGATTGTCGCATTTTTATCTTCCCGGCGCTCAATTAACAAGAAACTTTACTTTTATTTAAAAATCTATTATTTTCTTGACAAGGTTCAGTTAAACTAGTATCTGCCAAACAATGTACCACGAGATATTCCAAATGTGCCGTGAAGTTAACAAGTTTGGTAAACACTGGTTTAAGTTATATAAATATTGTGGATGTGCTTATTTATCTGTTCGTATGCATAATGTTCACGTTTTTATACTAAACACAATTATGTTATATATAACAAAATTGAATGAAACACGGTGAGAGACTGAATTATCGGAAGTAAAAACTAATTAATTATGAAACAAAAGTTATAGTTTTGCATGGTGTTAATATTTAATACCAATGATGTGCTGCTGTATATTTTTTGATTTTCAAAGAAGGAATTACAATAAATTGTTGATATTTTTGAAGCAAACTGCTTCATTTCTTCTCCCTTTACTTGTTACATGATGTGTATGTGATAGGTAGGTATGGTTGCCTAAAGTATATTCATGAGAAAGAATATGCGCTTGGAGAGCTTTTTCGGTCTGCCCATCATCAGATTGCGAGGGTTTCTAGGTGAATGTTTGAGCTGACGCTCGGGCTATTGATTTTACGTTTGAAACAGACTTTTTGGCTATAATTGAGTTAATATTTGAACGTTTGGTTGAAAAATAACTGTTTGTAGATGTAGTTGCTAGCTTGTTCCCTTTTTTCGCTGGGATACTGCAGAAAGTAATTCATTATTATGTTTTGGAATATTTTATAACATGATTTAGTTGGCGTTCTATTTATTCACGGAGTAACGTTTTAAATTCTTCCATTATTTGAATTTTAAATGCATTGATGATGATGATGATAATAAAGAGAAAGATATTGTTAGTACCGCCTTCATATACCTGTTAGATGTATAACGCATGCGTTAACATAAGTACCTGTCAGGTAGTTGAGCACCTGTGGAATCGCGAGTCGAACGGAAAAAAAAGTCGCAGTGCTATAAACCGTGGTGATGAAAATGTGTTATTGCAACTAAGGAAACTAAGTAAACATGTCAATGATTTGAGCATCGATCAGGTGGGTAAATATTTGTTGGTAGTTTTATGGTTCGCTACAAGAAAGCATCCATCGGGTTCATACAATTTGCATTACTGTACCTGCACTTAAGTAAGTTTTGTGTTATGGAAGCCACCGTGGCTTATTCATTATGCATTTTCGAAGAGCAATAGCACCGTTTCCCAGCGCACGAAGCCCAAAAAATTGCACTTATCCGTGGATTTATATTTATTGTAAATGATGGTCGATTGTTGATGATGATGATGACTCACGGATTATTTATGCAGTCTAACTAAAAAAACTACAGATGTTAATAGCTAGGAATGGGCAATCAATAAATCATTTTTATATCATTTTGGTGCGTCTACCCGCGCACCCCATCAATCGAAACGCCATTTGCCCGTAAAAGTAATCGTAAGAAAGTTACGGATTGCTCACATTCCTCGCATACCAGTATGGCAAAGGTGTGGCTGAGAATGAAAATGACATGTTTTCTTATGTTTTTCAACAATGGACAACCTTGCGGCAGCGAAAATCTCTGGGAAGCTTCTAAAACATCGACGAAATGTATAAAAGAAAAAAAAAATGCGCGCTTTCTATATTTTCTCACAAACATACCTATACTATCGTACACAAGCGATATGGGAGCTTTAAAAATGTATTTTTTTTTGGAACAAGGTTCACCATGCTTATCATCAATATATACGTGTGTGTAAATCATGCAATTTTGTTTATCAACTAATTGATTTTATTATTTCATTATCGCTTTTATCAGCCTTCTTATTTGTAATTGTTGAATTCATTTCAGTTCGATATTAGACGCCAATTAGTGCGGATTTTTTATTTGACGTGTTTATATTGACCTTAATTTATGGTTTAATTAACGAATTTCCGTCATTACATTTTCGTGTTCTCAAATTAGTATTCCGACTGTAGGCAAGTAGATCCATGAACTGTCACTCTCTATATATGTATATACAGGTTTATTGTATGCAGTAAGTGGAATTTTTGGAAATAATGGCGTATCATCCGAACGGTTATTCCGGCGACGAGAGGGATTTGGACAGAGGAGATGACAGGAACCCGGACGACGGAGATAAGCCGACCTATCTCATGGAGCATTTGGCAACATTCACGGTCAACAAAGAAACCCAATATCCAACTGACGGCATGCGGAAGCTCCTCCAGCTGGAAAAATCTAATGGAATTTGGTCGCAGAAGATGCAGCTGTGCTTGGATCGCTCCTGGGTACTCATTATGGATTACGAAACCGGGGTATATATTGGATGGATACCTAGTGGTGGAGTAGACATTTGACATGGTTTTGCTATTTTAGTCGGTCATGGAGAGGTTCCCAGGCAAGTCGATACAGGAGCCTACGGCGTTCGCCACCCAGGATCCCATAGAAATGTACAACAACATCTTGGTTTTCATCGTATCCAACTCCAATCCAAGCTACCCACCAGAAATGCATATATTCCAAGTACGTTATAGACGGTTTTGAAGAGAGCGAGTTTACTGATTATGTTTTATTTATAATCTTTTACTTTTCTTTAGTGTCAAAGCATATCCGCGCAGGATTTGGTTGAGGATTTGAAAGACATGCAGCGAGGAAAGTATATAACGCGGCACAGGAAGAGCAGTAATCCGCCGCCGTCCTATAAACCTGCGCCTCAGCATGTTATTAGCTTGTCTCGCGAATATCGCGAATCTGAATTGACTTCCGAATTGACAACTAATAATGATGACAACAGCTCGACAACGAGCGAGCAGTACGAGAGGGATGTCACTGTACTGAATCACTGTTTCGATGACATAGAGAAGTTCATTGCTAGATTGCAGCATGCAGCCGCTGCCTCAAGAGAGCTGGAGCGTCGGCGAAGGACTCGCAAGGGGAAGAAGAGCGATAATGGTGATGGCATGCTCACTATGCGTACGAAACCGCCAGCCGAAAAGGAGTTCTTCGATATCTTCCAGAAGTTCAAGCTTTCTTTCAATTTGCTGGCTAAATTGAAAGCTCACATCCACGACCCAAATGCACCAGAGCTGGTTCACTTCCTCTTTACCCCGTTGGCTCTCATCGTGGAAGCCTCTCATGATACGTACTTTGATCGCCATCTACCGCAAAAGATTGTTTCGCCTCTCTTGACCAGGGAAGCTATTAATCTGCTTAACAACTGCGTCACCAGCAAAGAAACCGAACTTTGGCACTCACTTGGCAATGCATGGTTCACGCCAAGGTAATTTAATTACATATATATCGTCGGAACCGTTGCTTACATTTTATTTCCCCAGAGATGAGTGGAAAGGACACGTAAGCGCTTATCATCCCGTATTCCTGGATAAGTGGTCGCCTGACTATCCCGTCGTTGATGAACTCGAGCCCGATAAACATCGCGACTCCCACGACTACGATTTCAACGATTACGAGCCCTCCCAGGAAAATACATTCATGTATGATAATAGGAGCAACGATCCGCAAAAGGACCTCGACCACGATCCCAACATGAGCGCCTCCCGAAGTGATATAAGCGCCGATTCCATTGAAAGAAACGGTGCTGAGGATTTCAAAAGAGAGCAGGAAAAGTGGCTTGACAAATTAAATAAGAAGCACGCAATAGTCGTGCAAGTCACTTACCCAAGAACGGCAAACAATGACAAAGAGCTCTCTGTTGTCAGAGGGGAATATTTAGAGGTAACAGTCAGTTCGATATCACAAAGTTCTTAATCACTTTTCATATTATATAATTATATTGCATTCTACATGTAACGGTTCTTAATGACTACAGACAAGCGTTACAGAAATTCTCCACAGAAAATTTTCGATTGTAGTAATTTTAGAAATTCCAAAATTCCGCATATATTCGAGTCTTAATAGTTGTTGATTTTATTAAATGTATACATGTAGCAAATATTTTTCACAGATTTTAGATGATAGCAGGAAATGGTGGAAAGCTCGCAACTACCATGGTCAAGTCGCTCACGTTCCGCACACCATCGTCTCCAAAGTCAATTACCAAACGGGTATTTTCAACAATCCCATCTACTCCCAGAATCGACCAGTATGTTGTAGATGAGCTTAAACTGTTCTGTAGTAATTATTTATTTAATCCTCGTGTAGGAATCCGCCTCTGATAGATTCATTGAAGGACAAGGAGACCATCCTCACGTGGTCGCCGCTGCTCCTGCAGATATCGTCCGGATGGAGCGTATAGGTAAGAAGGGTGAATTCCGCTATTTCTAGTGTGTCGTCACGTCACGTCTCGTCTCGTATCATCTCTTCTTGTCACGTCTAATCCCGCCTCGTCTCGAACTATTCTGGGGGTGCTGAATAATTTGGGTAAAATATATAATCGCTTGTTTTTGTGTCCGTGTATATTGTTGTACTGTATGTATATTTAAGTTTAATAGAATTTGGCACCGCTCAAAAAAAAAAATACTCGGAACGAAATAATTGTAGAAACAAAAAAAAAACTAAAAAGAGAAGTGAAAACAAGTAACTTACATCACTATTCTTACTATATTCTTCGAATAACCAATTTAGTTTCGTAATGAATAAAATAATAAGAATGAAAACTAGAAACGGGAAAGAAAGAACGTTTAGAAGACCGTAGGAAATTATGTTCTGCTGTATTGTTTACTATAATAAGTTTAATACATTTCTAACTAACATTGTAAACAAAATATATTTATATTATCACGTATGAAATAAAATAAAATAATGTTTGTGTTGTCTTGTTATTTGGTTTTTGTATGTTTTGGCGTACACCTCCGACCTAGTCCGATTGTTGCTTTATATTACTGCATTATAATAATAATCCCATACAGGTAGATACATTATTATTATGTAAACTGTGACTAGTAGATTCAGTCCCTGCGCCACCGCCACCACCGCCGCCTCAGACGCCCATTACTCCAACACCTACCCTTAAACGTATTCCCAAACCCGTTGACAAGAAACCTGGCGAGCAAACTATGCAAGAGGAACTGAGCATGATCTTGCCGCTGCTTAGGGAGCGCAAGCGGAAGGATATCGATATAAAACAGACGCCGGAAGTTTATATAACACAAAAATCCAATCCCGATGAGGTGCAGATGTGGCTACAGGCTAAGGGATTTTCTGATAAAATCCAAAAGGTTTTCAAGGGCACCGCTGGCCACGAAATCCTTGGCATGAATAGAGACCACCTTGAAAAGATCTCCGAGGAGGGGAAACGTCTTGTATCCCAACTTAATATCCAGAAATCCGTTTGTCAAGTAAGTAAAATACATTACAACATAGTTAAAGTTATTGTTATTAATTTAAAAAAGATACGAATTTAATTTGTTTGCTATTGTTTATTGATATGAAATCATTGAAATCTTAATGCGAAGCAATTTCACTACACATTAAGTTCTATATCAGGAGCACAGAAGAAGCAGGTGCATTTATACAGGTCAACGTCTAGGAATGCCAATAATCTCAACAATGATTTAATTTCTTATTTCGCTCTGCGAAATGAATTATAGCTGAAATTGGATCCTATTTGTTCGATTATTTGCCACCTATATATCTAATCTAATCTATTACGTTCAATATATTGAGTCAAGGATTCAATATAACGTCAGACGTATTTAGAGATATTTTCTCAAAAAGTGATATTAATATGTAAACAATATATTTTCTTTACTCTAATAATACATACTTTGATATAAAGAAAATAAAACAAATATATTTATTAACAATGTTACTTTATGTTTCAGTATAAAACTTTTAGAAGCAGCGAGCTGCAGGCAATCCTTGCGAAGGCCAGGGAGAAGGCGGAGCAGTGATCAAGCGCCTTATATATCATCGTAAATATGGTGTTCCCTATGGTGGCTCATATTCAGCAATAATATTGATACACGTACAATTTCCAAGCCGATGGTTGTATTATATAATTTAAATTTAGTATCGTAGTACTAAATAAATGAGGGCGCAAAAGATTTGTAGAATTAATTGAAACTTACATGAATTTACTTCAAAATACAATATAGATACAATACACAAAGATGAAATAATAACAGAGAAGCGAATGTATATAGTTTTTACTTAGTATTAGAAAACTTCTTCATCGATTACTGAAATCAGTTGAGATTAACGACCCAACTTAAATCTAACATCATTTAATCATCATAATATATAGTCGAGAGGACTGCAATGTATTGCAAAACCGGAGGTATTCATAACATAGATATAAGTATATGAATCATGTCTTTTAAGTTAGGTTATCTGTATTTATAATGATCATTCGCTACGTGATCACTGATGAAAATGCGCAAAAGTTTAATTGAAAAATGATATTATATGTAATCAATCATATTACTATATAGTTGAAACTTGACAAATATTAGATTTTTGCAAGAGGTAAAATAACTTTGGATAAAAATATTAAACGTAATAAACCATAGTTTTCATTCAATTAAATGTTTGAAAGGATTTAACCTGATGTTTTTTTTTTGTATTCCTTATATTCTCTTCTGGTTATCCACACTACATTTCTGTCGTTCGGCAGTCCTCGACATTTCACTATGGGCTTTGTATTTATTACATTCGAATTGGACGTTATCAAATTACGTCTGGCAACATGATTGATGTCAATTGTCTCGTGACTCTATTGACCTGCGAGACTCTGTTACTCGTTTCGATGTAATACCCGGCCGTCTGATCGCTTTGATTCTAAGGCAGTTTCATTAATCAACATGACTAAACCCGATAATACTATCGTATGACTAATTTCCCGTTTCCCGTCATCCAAAATTAAATCTTCATTTCATGTTTACAACAATTAACTTGATTGAATTGAAAATATATGAAAAAACACAAGGTCACCCACTTCCGTTTTATTTGTTCGACGTTTCTGTTTTCATTTATCAAGTAATTTTCTTTTTGCAGTGAGTATAGGTCAACAAAGTATATGTATGTGCTGAATCAATATTGATCGGGCGTTCCACTGGGCAACGCCCTAGGTTCTAGGTATTTTCACTTGATTTCAATTTAATTAACAAAATATTTCAAATAATTTAAGTGTCTTTAGCTGAAATAAATATTGATAAATACTTGAATTCTTAGATCTTTACAAAAACGTTTGGAAACGCTCTGACGAATGATAAAACTAAATTGAATAGGGATTTAAAATATAATTAAATAATTAAATGAGATCTCGCTTTTACGCTTTCTTGACTTATTGCATATATTGAAAATGTAATAAGGTATTCAGATTTTATTAGTTCAATCAATGTGCAGAATCAATTTCAATGTCGACTCGAGCAGTTTATACTAATGCACGTCGAGGCATCAACGTATACGTAATTCATTCGCACCTTAATATGATGACATCATATTGTGTGAATTTGTTTACTTTCACTTCCTTCTCGGAATTACAATTACATCTGAAACAATAGTATGTTATAAATTTTATACTTAATTATATTGAAAATGTTATTGTATTTGGTACTTTTAAACATTGTAGTTCTTACAACAAATCGTTAAGTTTATCATGTGGACCAAACATGATATTTTTGCGAAACCGAATACTCTATTAATTATTCTTTCAAGTTATTGCAATTGCAGTTTGTGCAAACTACTGTTTAAAAAGTCGAGTCCAGATTCTTCGTCTTTGCCCGATGCTAACATTCTGAAGATGTGGTGTGCTGTGTACCATTACGTAGGGATATGTATAAATAATTTAGTAGATGATTCGTGTGCAGTATTTCTTAACTATCGGTAAGACAGTGTGTCAACTGTAATATGTAATAACTTGTAAATACAGGTATGACTTACTTATCTTACCACACTTTATCATGGTTTTTACTTTGATATATGTAAATTTGAGTGCATAAATTTGAAAAAATAGATTAAAATGAACAAAATACTTACTTACAAAAACTTTTCAATGTAGACATCACAATTATTTAATAAAAAAAACGAAACAAATGCAACAAAACTGATCTTCCAAAAATTTGGACACTTAATTTTTTTTATCAATATATATCTCCTTGTAACAAGTTAGAGCTTCGTAAGTCTGGGATTACCTGTATATAAATATACAGCCACACTCCTAACTGTTTCCCTTTGATCTTCAATTCTTAAAATGTATTTGCAAAGAAATTCTTGGTGAATGTTAAAGATTATTTAATATATGTGAACCTAAAGCCCTATATAATCGATGGAAGGCGAGCCAAGGTCACAGCATTTATTCATATTAAATTTACAGCGTGTCTATCTTCCGGGTTTGCGAAATGTATACAATGGTTGTTAAGTATTCCGGATCAATATTCAAGTATCCTATACTATGCGTGCCCCAGGAAATTAACTCCGAAAACGATATAGAAATCAAGGCGATATTCAATTTTCATTTCCTACACGTTAATATTATGCATATTAAAAAGGGCTAGAGAATTGTACCCAATCTTTGTTCAAACATAATTTGAACTAGGAAAACTTTCAATTTGAACTTCAAATGCAAGTGAGGCAGATGAGAAAAAAAAAGAGTAAGAGATGAATTTTTTTTGCAAAATGTGTTATCTCACTTATCTCTTATGTTTATCTGTTTCAACAAATTGACATCTACTAGAAATTCACATTACACTTCTTTTTTTTATATAATCAGCCTTTCGTGAATATGAAATTTCTTAATTTATTCATACAATTATTATTCTCTAATAATTGGAATCATAAAACTAATTCAGTTTTACACTATCTCTTGGATAATATAATAACAATATATAATTATATTAGATGCGATAGTATCTCGTCAGATATAATAAGGATAAACTAGGTCTAGTGACGTAAATTATTTCGACATATGTCAAGAAACAACGAAATTGCTATTACATGACTGATACCATTGAAATTAGCGACGTACGATTATCAATGGTAAAAGCACATGATTCAAATCCTCTTATCTGCACTTATGAGAATTTGCGTCATCAGAACGTAATACACGCACAACAATCTTTCTACGAAAGTTAAGAGTTATATTACATTTTTAATTATTTGATTAATGTAGATGTCATATAATTTGCACATAATTCGAATGAGTGTACAGTTTCAAGAATTTAGGAATGTATGGTGAAGTTGGAATTGTATTAATAAATTAAATAAACTACAGAAGATTATAATGGTAAAAACTTCAATTGGGAAGTTTTCCAAAAAGCAAATGTATAAGCAAATAAATAAATATACTATGACATAATAAAAAAAATATCATAGAGGGTATATTTCATTGTACTAATGTTAGGCTGAAAGTTATTGAAAACAACGTTAATTCTTGAGAGAAGTGTTTGATGCTCGCGCATCAGGTATCAGCATATCACCACTTCACTCAACCTGTCTGATGTAAGATTAAATAAATGGATTAAGAAATGCCACTTCTCTGTAAAACAAAATATTTGAATCGATATAACGATTAGCTTGGCGTGGCTTTTCGTGCATTTTTTTTCCCGTTCGTTTTTCACCTTCTTCTTTTATTTATGATTAACGGCCGCTTAGGAAGGGTAATAATTTAGCTATTGATTTTCAATCGCTAATGGCAAGGCAAAATTGCCATCAATTATTGAGACCTAATTAAAAGGTTGAATCCAATAGGAATTGCAGCGCACGTGCGTTTATTGTTTAAACTTTCCACTTCTTTCTATTCCTTCTATCTTACATCTAAATGTTTGTATTCAGTTCATCATTCATTAATATTTCTTTCTCTTCGCATCGACTTTCTTATATTCATTATGGATGAACGTTAAATTTTACCAAACCCAAACCCTCTCCCTCTTTGTAATAATAGAAATTCAATACAATTTCAGATTTTCTGTATTCATATGTACGTGTTTCCTCCTTTAAATAATTTCCTCAATTGTTAACAACATCGGGTAGAATTCACTGTCGAAATTAATTAAAATTTAAACCGCTTCCGCGTACTATTTGAAATGCAATTTAACTTTGTCATTTTGTTTTGTTCTTGATGTCCCTATAAATTTGAAATTAATTGGCTTGCCAGTTAATAGAATGAATTGCAGAAATACCGACTACAAAATTATTCCAGGAAGCCTAGATTATTATACAGTTTTTAATAGAAGTGACCAGTTTTCGTGTTAGGTAAAATAAGCACGTCGATTTGATGAATGTTCGACGAAATTCAAATACTTACAGTCTCATTTCAGTTTTTCATACCATTTTTACGATGAAACATTTAGAGATAATTAAATATCGTTTAATAATCTGCAGGTTTTGCATGAGAAGAGAGTCAAAGTTAACAAAAAGAGGGAATACAAGAGGCTGCGAGAGCCACAATTTCGATTCGTCGATCAGGTTTAAAAATAAAAACCCGAGCTGTTCTTTCTCTCGCACTCTCATATTCTTTTCTCTTCTCCCAGCTGAAAACGATGACGTACAGAAAAGTGTTGTAACCGGTAGAAATACTACAAATCTCTGCATCAATTCAGATGGAATTTAAGCATCAATTATTGATTGCGATCACATAATTCACATTGAAGCTTTTAGACAATCTGAAAAACTGTGCAAATTGTTGTAACTAGGTCTTTCCGTTTTTCTAATTTATGGTAAGTATGGCAGAGACATACAGTGGGATGGAGAGATGGGAATAGATATATATATATATAGAGAGAGAGAGAGAGAGGAACAAAGACGGGGATAGAAAGCAGGGCCTTACATAACGCCAGAAAATTAATCGATAACTCGGCGTGCAACATTTGCAAGAGGACGCGTTTTGTAAGCGCCAACTGCCGCCGTCCCGTGGACAAAAACCAAACCCCTCCACCCTCCTAAACGCACACAGGTACGCAAACATACACACACACTCCCTTAACACAACAACCGACCACCCGCAGCCCCTATTTTGTGCAGACTTCTGATCACAACGAATCACTCTCAACCGACTGCTCTTATTCCCTCACCTTCAATTTTGTGTTATTAATTTGCGATATGCAGCTCTCGGCCAGTTCTATTGCAACTTGCAAACAGCCTATCATTAATCATAACGTTGCAGCCGTCGCCATAGCGCCCGTTGTACAACCCCATAATTAAACGTGAAACTCGATCAATGCGTGTTGCATTTAAATGTATTAATTAAAATTATAATTGGTCCATAAAATGAAATCATAATTTCTAAGCGTCGCTGCTAATTAACACTAGATTGTTTTTTTATTATTCAGAGACAAAAATAACTATATATCCGATCAAATTAAATATCGTCACTTCTGGTTTGTTTGCTACTTTATTGTAATTCCTAGTCTGAGGCGGAAAAGTCAATTGATTTCCGAAATCAAGATCACATTAATCTCGCAGTTACCCAAACTACATCACTCTTCCTCACCTCGATAACGTAATCCTTTATTATGCACCATAACGGTCACCCATCCTCGCAGCAACTTGACAAGTTCTGCTATATAAAAATTAATAAGTGCAACAATGAAATACTTAAGATCTACATATTTTTTTGAACACGTATTACAGCCAAATTCATTCTATCTATTATAGTTTTCGAGAAAATCAATGAAATGTAAAAACACTGCTTTTTTTAGCATTTTTTAAAATATGAACACGAATTACAGCCAAA
>NW_017096619.1:0-3474 GCF_001412225.1 Nicrophorus vespilloides
TCAACTCTCAACTTATATTCACAACAATAATTATGTTCAACTCTCAACTTATATTCAACAACAATAATTCTATTCAACTCTCAACTTATATTCAACTACAATAATTCCAATCAACTCTCAACTTATATTCGTATATATTCTTTCTTGCCGTGCTTATCTTTACAAGCCTAGCGTTACTCTTTTTTCCGGCTCACGGTGTTGCCACCATTTACATTGGCGCCCAAACAATTCTATTGAAAAAACTTTGATATTTCAATTGAAACGAATTATAAATGAAACGGACCAAGTACAGTTACTTGTGGTACCGAAACTAATGAAACAGTTATTCAATTGTTTTTACTGTTAATTTCATTGTTTTTGTTGTTTTAGTTCGTTCTTCTAACGTTTGATGATGCTGTGACCAAGGCCATCTACGATGAGTATTACGAGAAGTTGCTTCTGGATCGCAGGAACCCTGATAACAGGACGATCGGTGCGACGTTCTACGTGCCGCACGAGTATACAGACTACACGTGCGTCAATAAGCTGTACAACGCCGGATTCGAGATTGCCAGCCACTCAATATCGTAAGCATCATTCATACAATCAGGCCGCAATTCACACAACAAAAGGGATGAATTGCGGCGCTTGTTCGCATTAAAACAATTTGCTTTCGATTCGCAGCAAAAACATATCGATCTACTGGAAAACCGCATCCAAAGAGCAACTCGTCGACGAGTTCAAGGGTCAAAGGGAGATCATCTCGACGAACGCGAACATTCCCTTAGAATCCATCCGCGGCGTGAGAACACCTCACCTTCAATTGGCAGGGAACAGGAGTTTCGAAGCGTACGACGAATCCGGATACCTTTACGACAGCAGTTGGCCTACCTTATCCATCGACAAGTTGTACCCTTACAACCTTAAATACCTGTCGACGCAGCAGTGCGTGATCGGGGAATGCCCGACGAATTCGTTGCCGAATTTCTGGGTCATCCCGATCAATAATTTGGTCGGCAATCAAGGCATCGATTGCAACTCCTTGTACGCCTGCAATGTCGAGTAATTAATACGGAATTATACAGAAATGCGGATAATTAATGATATATTTCCAGGGGAAACAGCACAGTGGTCCTCGACTGGTTGCAGAGCGAATTCCAGAAGAACTTCGGCAGCAGTCGCGCCCCTCTCAAGCTGCTGATCAATTCGGTTTGGATGAGCCAGCAGGAGAACTTCGAGGCGTTGCAGATGTTCCTGGACTTCTTGCAGGAGCAGCAGGACGTGTTTTTGGTCAACGAAAACGATTTGGTGGAATGGATGAAGGATCCGGTTGAGGTTCAAGATTACGTTAGATTGTCGGAGAACGAAGAGCGCGAATGCGTTGAGAAGATCTGCGTGTTGAAGCACGGAATTGAAGATAGGTACATGGGATCATGCGTCACCTGTCCATCAGTTTACCCATGGTTGCAAAACCCCATGGGTAAAGTTTATTAAATTTATTAATAGTTAGAGCGAAATGTGTACATTTAATTTCATTTATATTTATTTATTATCTGTAGGTTCAATTGAAATTGTAAACTAATTGAAATAAATGTATTTATGTTGATTTGATTCTGGGCGAAAGATTGCTTCTTCCACCCTTTTCATCGCTATTTGTCCTGTGTTTTGTGGTTGTCTGCTTAACATCGTTTTGTTGTTCTTGCAGTTGCTGTTTATTTTGGCTCTGCTGGTGGACTGCAGTTTGTCGGTCTGGGTTGAAATGGGGTTGAAATGGGGGAGTTTTGGACGTTGGAGGAGGATTGTGTGGGGTGCTTGCAAGTCACGTCGTTGGTAATGCGATAAAGCCCGAAGCCCGTACATTGACTGACAATGAAGACACAATCATTAGTTTCAATCAACATGCATTAATCGAATTCGACAGACGACTGTGTTCCGACTTTTACGTTCTAAAAACATCCACCACCACCACTACCACCCTTCAATTATTTCGTTTTATTCCTACTCGTCTTTAGAGACGCTGCGGGAAAGTGCGAAATGTAATTAGAATAAATACATTTTCTGTAGGAAGAAACACAATAATAATAGTGGTAGAAATAATGGGTAGAAAAAAGGGAAGTAAAAGTAAGGAAGGAATTGAGAGAAGGGTGAGATGTGTTTGTGCCGGGCTTCGACGTTTCCCGTAAAAATAAATAAAGAGGCGTTCTTTTGAAGTGAAATCCCCGAAGACCGGGTATTAAGGTGTACGTATGTTACGTAATAAATAACTCATGTTGGTTTATGGCCGGCAGAGAGCTTAGACGTAGCGAGACCCCAACGAAAGAAAAAAAATAAAATAAAAATAATGCAATAGCCTTGTCAGACGTTAAACTTACTAGCAACAGCAACAGCAGCGTCCAACCTATTACCTCTACCTCTACCGTTGCTGTTGCTGTTGCTGTTACCGTTACCAACACGCCTTCTTTCGACGCCCCAGTCCTGCGGAAGTGAAACGTGCCGCAAACCTCCTTTCATCTTTTGACACTCTGGAACAAAAGCGAAATTTCATTAGGGGGGCTTCAACAACAGCAGCAGCAGCGCCATCTACACACACGTACATGCACACAGGAGCTGAGAAACAAAATAATGAACAAAAAGAAAAAAGAAAGAAATAAAATCGGGTAAGGTTTCTTCCTTTTTTTTTGTCGCATTTCCCCAAAGGGGAGAGCGAAAATTGGGATAAAATCAACAACGAAATTAGCCAAAAAAAAAATAACTTTCACCCTAAAACCTTTTGCAATGTTCGTTTCATGTTTTTTCTTACTTTTTCACTCTGAAATATTCTTCAACTTATAGAATATTGTAGTTTTTATTGAAATAAATATTAAAATTACCTGAAAAGTAGTGTGTTTTATGCAAAATTGACATGTTTTATAGAATTATAAATAAAATAAGTCAAAATCTAGCAATATGACAAATATTTCTATCTTTTTGACCTCAATTGTTTTATTTTTGTTTTTTTCGAAAAAATGCTTTCTACTATAGGCGCAAACATTTGCACAGCCAACTTTGGTCACTATGAAAACTCTCCCATTTTTCAACTTCAAGATTATTATAGTTTTTATTGAAATAAAAATTAAAAATTCCTGAAAAGTAGTGTGTTTTATATAAAATTGTCATGTTTTATTGAATTATATAAAATAAAATAAGTCAAAATTTGTCAAAGAAAAAGTTCTATTTCCAAATTAAAGTCAATTGGAATTCTAGCAATCTTTTTGCTCTCAAATTTTTTTTTTTTGTTTTTTTTTTCGAAAAAAAAATGCTTTCTATTATTGGCGCAAACATTTGCACAGCCAACTTTGGTCACTATGAAAACTCTCCCATTTTTCAATTTCAAGATTATTATAGTTTTTATTGAAATAAAAATTAAAAATTCCTGAAAAGTAGTGTGTTTTATGCAAAATTGACATGTTTTATAGAATTATAAATAAAATAAGTCAAAATCTAGCAATATGACAA
>NW_017096619.1:3494-34304 GCF_001412225.1 Nicrophorus vespilloides
AACATTTGCACATCCAACTTTGGTCACTATCAAAACTCTCCCATTCTTCAACTTCAAGATTATTATAGTTTTCATTGAAATAAAGATTAAAATTTCCTGAATTATATAAAATAAAATAAGTCAAAATTTGTCAAAGAAAAAGTTCTAGTTCGAAGTTAAAGTCAATTGGAATTCTAGCAAGCTTTTTGACCTCAATTGTTTTATTTTTGTTATTTTTCGAAAAAAATGCATTCTACTATTGGCGCAAACATTTGCACAGCCAACTTTGGTCACTATCAAAACTCTCCCATTCTTCAACTTCAAGATTATTATAGTTTTCATTGAAATAAAAATTAAAATTTCCTGAAAAGTATAAATAAAATAAGTCAAAATCTAGCAATATGACAAATATTTCTATCTTTTTTACCTCAATTGTTTAGTTCGAAAAAAAACATTTGACTATTGGCGCAAACATTTGCACAGCCAACTTTGGTCGCTATCAAAACTCTATTACCGCCTCCACGGATGGACATGTAACGTTGTTCACACATGAACAACGATTCCAGTATTTTTGTACATTTTTTCGTTCGGGGAATATAAATAGATTTGCATATTTATAGCATTTTTGCAGGAGAATGAAAGCTCGAACACTACATTTTTGTTTTTGCAACCTAGTTGATCGTCGGGATTCCGGCGTTGCGTTGCGTTACGTAACTGTAACTGCAACGTAACGTAACGTAACGGAGCGCGCAATACGGCCACATTGACAATGCAATAAAACATTTGCGGGGGGCGCGTGAATAATGGGGGGTCGCTCTACCATGGGCCGATTCGGCTGATTGTTGCCATCCATTATCACGCGAACGCGCGCTCGTTCCGCACACCGAATCTGACAAATATAATTATTCAACAACGAAATCCAACGAACGAAAAAAAAACTAAACAAAATCTAGGAAAAGATGCAAAAAAAATATATTAATAGTTTATTCAATCTATTCGAAATTATTAAAGATGAATCCAAGATGTATTTTATTCAATTTTTTTTTTATGTGTTCATAGCGCGCCCCGATCTTGTCCCATTTGGCAACAAAACGCACACACATAAAATATTCGTGGAGGGGTGGAGTGTGTGTGTAGCGAAGTTGAATGAAGAAAATCAATGATAAATTGAATATTATTACAGTGAAATGTGTAATTCCATTCGCATGCAGTGTACAACATTATTTATCCCTTCGGCGAATTCGAATTCGCGTCTAAAAACGTAAATGAAATACGAGCGACAAGGATCTCGGAGGAAGGAAGGAGGCAGGCATAGGTTTTTAGATGAAGGCGGCTGCTGCTGCTGCGGATGCTGTAGAAACGGAGGCGGCCGTGAAGGAAACTGCGGACGTGTGCAGCCTACGAAATGAACCTTCTACTTCTCCTCCTTCGCATCTCTCTTTCGCACGCCCAGACGTTATATTGCAAATCTCATTTGTGACAATAATTTATATGTAAATATATCCGCGCTGCATTCCAAAAAATTCCACCTAATATGTTTCTCCCCGCATTTCAAATATGTGTGTGTGTGTCTGGATATACCCATGATGTTTTCCCCTTTCTCGTAGGGTTGCCCCATCCCGCATGTCCGGATAATAAATCTAGACGTCCGTGGATGGGAAACACATGCGAATATAACTAAAAGAAGTCGTAGTATGCAGAGGGAAAGGCTAATCTCGCGTTTCTTCTGTTCTTTTTTTTGTCTTATTCCTGTATTCATATTTCGTATTGTGTTTTTATATCTTAAGCCTCACGGGCATATTGATAATAAATTTTCCCGTAAATCCCATTCGTTTCAAATCCACCATGATTCTATCGTTTCCACAAGACTTCTTAACTTGTCTCATTTCAAGTTAATTCGAGCTTTTCATTGAAGAAATTAATTTCTCAAATACTTGAGTGAAATTTAACATAATTCAATTAATAAATAAAAGTTTATTTAACTGAATAAAGAAAGAAAGAAAATATATAATAATTCAATAGTTAATTCGAGCATTGATTGACGAAACTTTAATTTTTCAAATTCTCATTGAAATTTAACATGATTCAATTAATAAAAAAAAGTTCATTTAACTGAATAAAGAAAGAAAGAAAATATACAATAATACAATATTTAATTCGAGCATTGATTGACGAAAGTTTATTTTTTCAAATTCTCATTGAAATTTAACAGGATTCAATTAATAAAAAAAAGTGTATTTAACTGAATAAAGAAAGAAAGAAAATATACAATAATTCAATAGTTAATTCGAGCATTGATTGACGAAACTTTAATTCAAATTCTAATTGAAATTTAACATGATTCAGTTAAAACTGAATAAGAAATATTTATAAAAGTAACATTAACATTAAAAAAAATAACATTTTAACAATTAATTAAATAAATTTTATATTTTTCAGGTCTGTTAATTTTTGGTTTAAATTTTTGTTTACTATTGAAATTTCAAGGCTACTAGATTGTTATGAACGTCACTCAAAACATACACGTAACTAAGGACTCTTTATGGTTGCTAATAACAATGATGGTTTCTATGGTTGATAATAATAATAAGTATAGGTTGCTAAGGAAATTTTCAGGACTTTCTATAGTTGTTCATTATATTTATGCTTGCTAAACAAATGTTTTCAAAGACAATTCTATTTGTAAATGTTAACTTTTAGACTAGTTTCACTGTTGATTTGAGTTCAGATTTCGTGCTTGTTCGTTGTGTAATTTGAATATTGCGAAGAATTTAGAACGATCACTCAGTTGTTTTCCGCCGCCTCAAGGTTTTTGCGAAAATAGAGAAAGAGACATGCAGTAAAATGTGATCCTAGTCATGAATGCATTCACGTGCACACACAAACACACACCAGACTGACGAACTGAAGGAGGAAAAGGCGAAATAGCTGACATTTTACGAGGACGAGACATGCACCAGAACTGCAGATTCGCATGCGATACTGAATTAATTCCCAGATAATTTCAGTTATCCGAACGGGCACGAACGCTAAGGGGGCTGTGGAAATGTTGTCGGGAGGGTCGGTCGTAGCAACCTGGGTGTTGTTCCGTCAAGTTATATAAGAGGACGTGATCTAATTCCGGGCCGATCGAGGTGTTGGTTAGAAATGAAAGTCGCGGTGGGATCGGAAATAATTGCAACGGGGGCGGCTGCTGCTGCTGCAGAGCAGAATCATCTCGATAATTTTATTATTGATGAAATTTTCTATTCCGACGACGACGAAATACATTAGCGCCGATGGGACGGAAATTTGCGCGCCGCCTCTCGAATATTCATAGCGTAATCTCCATCCAAGCGCATCCACCATAAGTCCTCTATCCATTTCTACAGACTTTTCTCCTATTTTCATACTTCATACTATAACAATTATTTGACACTTCTTTTATCGCTTATTCAATAATACATTAACAATTTCAAATTTAAGTCGCACGTAATTTTGAGTAGTGACATTTATGTCATTTGTCAAATGTGACACATATGTCACCAATGACAACCAATAACAATTCAGTAACATAAATAGTATTAATAGTAATTGCAAAGGGCTTTTAACCATATAAACTACAAAAATTCATAGTTATACAAGGTACGAACACTGAATTGACATTTATGTCACCTGTCAAGTAAAGTGACATAAATGTCAATCATATATACCGATTACCAAGTGCACACTGCCACTAGTTTAATTTTCATGACAACCAACAACAATTGATACACCTGATAATAATTTACATAAAAAATTTGCGTAATCTCCATCCAAGCGCATCCACCATAAGTCCTCTATCCATTTCTACAGACTTTTCTCCTATTTTCATACTTCATACTATAGCAATTATTTGACACTTCTTTTATCGCTTATTCAATAATACATTAACAATTTCAGATTTAAGTCGCACGTAATTTTGAGTAGTGACATTTATGTTATTTGTCAAATGTGACACATATGTCACTAATGACAACCAATAACAATTCAGTAACATAAATAGTATTAATAGTAATTGCAAAGGGCTTTTAACCATATAAACTACAAAAATTCATAGTTATACAAGGTATGAACACTGAATTGACATTTATGTCACCTGTCAAGTAAAGTGACATAAATGTCAATCATATACACCAATTACCAAGTGCACACTGCCACTAGTTTAATTTTCATGACGACCAACAACAATTGATACACCTGATAATAATGTACATACAAAATTTACGATTTTTTTCCAAACATATCTTAATTTTTGAAGTTTTCAAATTAAGTAAGAATTTCAAATTAGTTTTTAAGAAATTACACTTTTTTTCTAAAGAATCAGTATACTAAATAAATAGATATAAATAACATGAATTAATGAACAATCGAAGAAATAAATATGAGAAATTTTATGTGATTTTTTTTTAAATTGCTTAAGCAATCAGGATAACTGCGAAGAGAATGAAGGAAGGAAGTATGAAAAAAGAGAGAGAGTAATGAAATTATGATTGTAAGTGGGTTATAAATTGGTGGCGCAGTTTTAAAAGGGTAGTCGTCTTCTCCTCATCGTTGTTTCAGAGGCAGTCGAGTTGGCGTCGTAGGAGGCGGCGGCGGCGGCGTCTGAGTATGAAGAGGAGGAGGATAATGTCTGTGAGTGCGCGGGGTGGACAAGGCCCATAAAGTAGCTTATTAAAAACAGTTTATTGGCTCGCAGTTTGCAAGTTACTAGAGTCTGGAATCCATATCGTAAACATGTCCGGAGGTCCTGTAATAAATTCGGGATCAATTTGAGCCCGGTGACACGAGTCCACCAGGTCTAATGCCTTTATTACACGAGACTAAATCTATATCTTACTCTCTTGCACTCGCATACATACACTCTTCTTTCTCTTAAGCAGAAGGACGAAAGGCTACTACTTCCTGCGAGACATGAAAGTCCCGCTAACAGGATTATAACTTTACGATTGCGGATGTTTGTAAATCCTTCAGGAAATTATCTGATGCGAACGTGTGTGCATGCATGCCGTTTTACTGCCTCGAACACCTTGTTTTATGTCCGTCCGGCTCTGCACAAAACCGCACCAACCCTCTAAAAACAGTTGCCTTCTTCATTCCGCATTGGACAACACACGCCGAACATACACATTATGACCATTAAATCAGGATAAAAAAAAAATGGTTAAAACCACGGTCTTCTCCGAAAACCGACGGACGGTATGAATTATTCCTCGTCTCCTTCTGAAACTTTTAAAAAGGACCTCCTGACTGCCACATAAACCAGGCACATGTTCAGGCATAAAGTACTTCGCCTCCTCATCCACCACCACGGCCATCTCTTTTTTTTTCTTTCTTTCTTTTACTCTCCAACTTATTTTTGCGCTCCACTTTCACACACACATCACACTTTTATTACGGCAGCGGCGAACCTTCGTTTTACATCTGCGAAAATATATTACAACTCGCATATAAAAAAAAACAGACACACACGAAATGTCTGTATATAAATGTGTGCGAGAGAGAAAAATAGAGTTGGAGAGGAAACCGGAATTATGTCGTTCAATTATTTACGCATTTACTTTGTCTCACATCCACCTGAACGATCCAATAAACTGGGCTGAAAATACGTGTTTTTTTTTGTTGTCGTTGTTGTTGTAAACTTTTAAAAGCGAATAATTAAAAGACATACTTAAGTCACTTATTCATTGATGAATCATTGAAGAACCAACCGGAAAATGATACAAAGTCCCCAGTATTTGCCTATTAAATTATGATTTTTTTTACTTTAATTAGAGTGTTCATAGTGGTAATTAGCATTCTTGGTTCATGAGTTACATAATAAAAGGTGGAATCATCGAGTTTTTGTTAATTAAAAAAAATCTACTTTCGCAGCGTATAACAACCGAATGGTTATAGATATAAATCTACTAGTATATTCATATCATAGCCTGTATTTTTTACTTTAATTTAAGTATTCATAATGTCAATTAACGTGTATGCTTATTGAATAATGCAATAAAACGTGAAGATACTTTTATGACAATTTATATTGTAAATTTGAGTCGAATTTTTTCCAAAATTTTACAGCTTATTACAACCAACCGGAAAATGATACAAAGGCCGCAGTATAAGCATATTAAATTATGATTTTTTTTACTTTAATTAGAGTGTTCATAGTCGTAATTAGCATTCTTGGTCCATAAGTTACATAATAAAAGGTGGAATCATCGATTTTTTGTTAATTAAAAAAAAATCTACTTTAACAGCGTATAACAACCAAATGGTAATTGATATAAATCTACTGGTATACGCTTATTAAACCTTGTATTTTTTACTTTAATTTAAGTATTCATAGTTATAATTATCGCTTCTGCTTATTGAATAATACAATGAAACGTGAAGACAGTTTTAAGACAATTTATATTGTAAATTTAAATTGAAGAGTCATTGAAAGTTATAATAATTAAGAAAGGAAAAAATCTTATTGTATTTGGATTAGATAATGTGAGGCATTCAGTTAAGTCATCTGTAGCAGGGATAACGGTGATGAAGAGTGTTCGATGCGAGAGGTGACTCAACAAATTGCATCGAACGTGAGATGGAATGGAGAGAGGCGACAAGTTCGCAAGAAAAAGTTTCCACTTTAAGCGAAGGACCCGTTTAAGGAAGGAAGGAAGGAACGTTGTTTAAAAGATTAGATTTAGGAGTTTGCTGCACACCCTCGTTCTCTCTTCTTATATCTGATCCCTCTCCTCTTCTTCCGATGGTGGTGGCTGCAAGCAAAGGTGGATTAGAGTGTTAAGAGTGTAAAGTTGGTTTTCTTATTTGACGCGACAAGGAAATTACATTGTAAATTGATTATGCAAAAGGCTGCTGCTGTTGCTGCTGCTCTTTCTCTCACAGCAGGACGATGTGCGAAAAGGGATGAGGATCGATTCAGGGTGCATTTAGTAGATGAAGCGTGAAAACATGTGTTTTGTATTCGGAGTGTGTTTGCGGAGGGACGACATGTGTTAATTTGAGTTTTACAGGATTGACGTCTGACCCGGCAAGTCCTGAGAGCGCTCGGCGAGGGAAAGGACGAAGCAAGGACGCCGGAGCGAGAAGGAGTGATGAGGAAAACATGTAACAAAGCAAGCAAGAGCGAGCGAGTGAGTGTATATAGATAGGGATGGAACGGAGAGAGGTCGGTCTTTATACCCTCATGTATATTTCCATTAAAGAAGTGTTCAGTATTCGGGCAGGACGCTCTCTCCTCCACGGAGCTCCGCTCTCGCAGCACCGGAGCCTGTTAGTTGTTCTATAAAAGTAAATCCAGGCAGGACGTGCACAGCTTCCTGTGTCCTCCACCTCCTTCTGCTACTACTACTCGTCTTCTCAGTATTCCTGCCGCCGTCTCCTCTTTGATACCATCCGCACACTTACTCAAAAATTACATTTGATTTTGATATAGAGCTTCTTTATACATTTTTCACCCGGTCCACAGAAATCCCGCCGTCCTCTCGACCGGAAATATGAAAGGAAGGAAGACGCCACCGCAACAGCATGCATCCAGTATTCAGCATCCATCAAAAACCCACTGAAGAGATTTGCATCTCTTCGACATCAATTTGCAACAAAAACCACAAAGGAAATATTGATTCCATTAAATGTCTACATCCTCAATTCAATATTAAATTTAGTTACATAACATCAAAGAAAATATCGCAACATAATCTTTATTTCTTAAAAAGAGAAATTCATGAGATTTTTGTGGGATTATTTGAAAATTACTAAAAGTAGATTAAATATCAGCTGAAGCTAATTACACGGAAGGAAGAAGAATGCGGTGGAATGAGTTGAGCGATGCTGCGGAGAGATGGGGTTGCGGCTGTCCGGTAAATAGAAACGTAGTAAAGGGTACATGAGGTGGAAATATGGAAATAATTCCGGAATTCCGGATTGGATTTTGGCGAAATGCAAATTGGGCGCACGGTGTGATGGATCGCGGTGCAATTAAATTTATTCAGGGCGGGTGTGAAAAAGGTCTGAGTCGGAAAATTAAATGAACAGAAGGAAATGGCCCGTTGCTGTTGTTGTTCGATATATAAAGAGAAGGGAGCGCAGTTATTTGAATTATACACATGATTAAAGTGCAATTGAAAGCTCAGCGAAGCCACCATAAAGAATCGTCTGTCTTTGACAGCGGCGGCGGCGCCAATACACACAATCTCGAAACGCATGCATACATAAAAGACATCCTCTTCCTTCCACGAGCATCACCAGCAGCCAGAAAGACAAATGCGAGGGTGTGTGTTGTAGATGGAAGTGGATGGAGAACGTATTGTATTGGAAATTAGATGCGAGATGGGAATTAGCATGATGGCACGTACTGGTTTATTCAATAATGGCTTAAACGCGCGTAAAAATACGTCCTTCTTTTTCTCATCCTCCGGAGGCGACAAGCGAAGACGTGGGTGGATCGAGCGGAAAAAAAAAATATATATATAAGAATACGGACGGTGGGGGAATGGAAGAAGTGTCGATTTGGTATTGGACGCACGTCCGACGCAACTGCATCATACGTCCTTTATAGTTTAATCATCCGCGTCCGTGAGGAGCGAGAGGGATAAGGGATGACACCAAACAGAAAGAAAGAAAGAAAGAAAGGAGAAGAGAACGTGCAGAAAAGGAATATATATCATTCGTTGAAAATTCCTTGAAATTAAATTGGAAATTGCATGATCCCCGAAAAAAAAGAAAAGGAGGTGTTGTGTCCCGCGTTTAAATAAAGATGTACGTGACGCTTCAGATCTTTCGTCCTCGCGCACTAATATAAATACGAGACCTAAGACAAACAGATCTTCATTGATCCCTCAAATTTATACCCTACACAATTTTTTTTTCTTTCTCTTATCCTTCGTTCTCCTTCGATGGGATTAATTGCGCGGAAGAAGTTTCGTCATCGATTCGGATCGGCGCAAGTTTCGAGTGTATTACGCGACGGGCCGCGGCGTATTTAACAACGGAGACGCATTAATCTGAAGAAGTATCTGGAAACTCTCCCCGTTCCTACACATTCTCATCCTCTTCATCCGCGTTCACCCTCATCCTTCTTTTCAGTTCAGGACCGAAGAACTTAACTTCCCGCGTAACGTCGCCAAAGATCGTCTGCAACAACAAATCGTCCTACATCTCTGACACATATTGCCACCAAACCTCTCTACCACCCCTTTTCTCTATAATCAACTTCACTGCTCGAAACTCCATTTACTAAATGTCGCCTTTATCTTCGCACTTAATTATTGCTTCACAAAAATCATCAACTTTAATTACTTGTTTTCACAGTTTTATAAATTCCACAAATATTTCAATCAACTTAAATAAATTATAAAGAAAAAAAACTATTCATTTAGATTCAATATTGAACATACTAAATGATGCTCATAAAAAGAAAAAATTTAAACAATTTAATGAACTAATATTGATTTTCCCTTAAATGTAAATAAAGTTGTAATTGCAAAAAATAAATGTCTTTACCTTTTACTGTGTTATTATTATAGCTTTTAAATAGAAAAATTTAAAAAGAAAATGTGTAGGAAATAATGAAATGCGACGAGTTAGCAAATTTTTAATGAGCAAATGTTATTTGAATTGTTTGTCGAAATTGTATAATTAAGTGCGTTCAATTAGGTTTTAACTTAATTAATGTTATTGTGCTGATAACAAAAGCAATGCTTGTCGCAATGTTGCTAATGGCAACGGTTAGTTCGCAGTTGTTGCTGTGTTTGCGTGAATTACGTGTGTGTGTGTGTACACACGTTTAAATGTTTTTGTTTCAGGTCGGTTGCGAACGCGCGAACGAATTTCCATTGATCAAATCAAACGTGATGATTGCAATTTAAGTTTGTTATTGAAAATGGAGCGCGCGTATTCCATGCGGGATAGACAAATATACACAACACAACACATAACCTCATGTGTATTTTATGCGTTTGCGTGCTTTTGTCTGTATATATATATTTGTATGTATATTAATTTACAATATTCGGCTTGAAGGCAATGGCATGGGTGAATTAACGTTCTGTTATTTTCAACGCCTGCTCTGCTCTGGTCTCCCATTAAATGCGCCCTATGGAAGTGGGGTGGGTTTTGGTTTTGTTGCATACAGGCGGCTGCGTTAATTAAAGTAATGGCGCGTAATTTGGAGGCGCATTTGGGAAAATTGGCCGCATAGTTTTTGGGGCGCGGGGTGGCGACTGCATTTGTTTTTGTTCTGACAAAAAAAAATTGAATAAACGTGTGTTAAAATCGGGGGTGGCGGCCGCGCTCAAAACGATTGACAATCGAAAACAATTTCGCACACATACACACTCACCTGGTTCAATTCGCTCAGTCGTATAATATTTACAACGCAAATGAAAACACGACTCGAAAATTAAAAAAAAAAAAAACAATAAAATGACATGAATCAATCATTTGTATATTTATTATTAAATCATAATTGTTTTTTTTTTTATTATATAACAGTTTTTTGACAGCTGTCAATTTAAAATACTTCGGTTATGGTTACTATGGCTATAATGATCTATGTTGCCAAGGACGCTAATAATTTTTTTATTTTTAAAACGATCGCTTAATCAAATATGCGAAACTCATTGTTATCATGCCCAAATAAGGATTGTTTAAATGTATGCAGATGAGCATTTTTTAATAATCTAACCTAACTTTTTTTTGCTGTTGATTTAAAAAATAAAATAAAATGTACTAATTGATGTATAAAATGTACTAATTATGTAACAGTTTTGACAGCTGTCAAATTCAAATTACTACGATTTCCATGACTATTATGATCCATATTTCTAAATAATCTAAGTACAAATATGCGTAACTGATTGTTTTTATGCCCAAATAAGGATTGTTTAAATGTGCGCAGATGAGCATTTTTTAATAATCTAACCTAAGTTTTTTTTACTGTTGATTTAAAAAAAATAAAATGTACTAATTGATGTATAAAATGTACTACTTATGTAACAGTTTTGACAGCTGTCAAATTCAAATTACTACGATTTCCATGACTACAATGATCCATATTTCTAAATAATCTAAGTACAAATATGCGAAACTGATTGTTTTCATGCTCAAATAAGGATTGTTTAAATGTACGCAAATGAGCATTTTTTTAATAATCTAACCTAACTTTTTTTTTGTTGTTGATTTAAAACAAAAAATGTACTAATTGATGTATAAAATGTACTAATTATGTAACAGTTTTGTCAGCTGTCACATTCAAATTACTACGAATTCCATGACTACAATGATCTATATTTTTAAATAATCTAAGTACAAATATGCGAAACTCATTGTTTGCATGCCCAAATAAGGATTGTTTAAATGTGCGCAGATGAGCATTTTTTTTTAATAATCTAACCTAACTTTTTTTGCTGTTGATTTAAATAAAATATACTAATTGATGTATAAAATGTACTACTTATGTAACAGTTTTGAAAGCTGTCAATTCAAATTACTACGATTTCCATGACTATTATGATTCATATTTCTAAATAATCGAAGTACAAATATGCGAAACTCATTGTTTTAATTCCCAAATAAGGCATTGTTTTAATGTTCGCAGATAAGCATTTTTTAATAATCTAACCTAACTTTTTTTTACTGCTGCAATGTACTAATTATGTAACAATAATCCATATTTCTTAATAATCTAAGTACAAATAATAGTCGATTTTATATATTATTTGTATAGATTTTTAAATAGCAAATACTAAATCAATCACGTTCCTAAGGACGCTACACATGTTGCTATGCACGCTTTTCCTAATCCTAACATGGTTACTATGACAATTGATAACATAATTCAATAATTGTTACTAATCCAGTTCCTAAGGATGTTGCTAAGTATGTTATATGGTTGCTATGTACAAATAACAGTTAATGATCAATAATTATGATTTATGAATTATGATGATTATTTGTATAGTTTTTAGATAGCAAATACTAAATCTATCACGTTCCTAAGGACGCTACTCATGTTGCTAAGCACGCTTTTCCTAATCCTAACATGGTTACTATGACAATTGATAACATAATTCTATAATTGTTACTAATCCAGTTCCTAAGGATGTTGCTAAGTATGTTATATGGTTGCTATGTACAAATAACAGTTGATAATCAATAATTATGATTTATGAATTATGATGATTATTTGTATAGTTTTTAACTCATGTTGTTAAGCACGCTTTTCCTAATCCTAACATGGTTACTATGACAATTGATAACATAATTCTATAATTGTTACTAATCCAGTTTCTAAGGATGTTGCTAAGTATGTTATATGGTTGCTATGTACAAATAACAATTGATGATCAATAATTATGATTTTCAATGGTAAAATAAATTCGTAGTAAATAATGAAAATTCTATTTGCAGCTTATTCGTGATTTAGGGACAATTCGAGTGCAATTCCCAAATTTAATGAAAGCAAAATCGCAGTCAGCGCCACACTACTTTACACAGCCCCCTTTCTTTTTTTTTTCCCTTGCAGAGTGGATGCATTTGGAACCGAAGCATTTTTCATGCTGTTCCCCTTTTTCTTCTCATTCTCTTTTTTTCTTCACTCTCTTTTGTTTTCTTCCTCTGTTTGAGACGACTGCTCGATACGTGTGTGTGTGCGAGCGCGCCCGGACTAAACGGTTTTCCATGTTCCCGTGGGTAACTGGCAACATATCTTTGTTTGTCGTTACGTGCGTGGCGCAACTGGATGGGGGATGGAGCTGAAGCCAATGGAAAGAAAAGCAAAGGATAAAAACCGAGTGCAGAGGAAAGAAATGAACGGTAAATGTTTACTCCGCTTCGGCAAAATGAAAAAAGTTACACGGGACGCGCACAGCACTCTTGGAGAAGGGTTTTATGGGTGGACCAACCTTCACATATATACTTTTTTTTTTCTCTTCTCTTCCTTTTTTTGTGTGTGTGTGTGTGTCTATAATAGTAATAATAAAGAAAAGGAAAAGATGGAAATACACGCAGCAGCAGCAGTTGAAATGTAAGCAAATTCTTTTGAGGACGAAAATCCTGGGGGTCGAAACAACAAAAACAAGAAGATTGTCTTCGGAAAGAAACGAATGGCAGATGATGACGATGATGATATAACTAAAACGTTGCGCAAAGTTTCCTTCGAATGGGTCGACTTTAAACGGAAACTTTCATAATAAGCCAGAAGCTAATAAAGCGAAAATTTTTTCCCCTTCGAAAATAATCTAATACAAGTATTTATCATTTCTTCAGCATTTTCATACAAACAATTTTCCATTCAATTTGTTAATTTCTTTACAACATTTCAATTAGTAATAACAAACATAAGTTGTTTCTAGGTTTGTCAAAAAATCAATTAATTTACTTTAAAACTTAATTTCTAATTTAAATTAATATAAATCGCAGTTGTTCAAAGTCAAATGGAAAAAATTACAATTATTTTTTTTGTTATGTCAGATGAAGCAGTCACTACATTCGATTCATTAAAAAAAATACAAAAGAAAAATAAAACTTTAAGGGATTTTAACAGTTTTCTTCGTGCGTCCAGTGCGAAGGTAAACCTATTTCTAATTGGAAGTGAAATTGTGTGAAAGAAATGCCGTGCGGTTCGTGCAGCGAAAGCAAAGAATGCCCGAAACCGGTGAACATCTTCTACGTCTGGTACGGAGAACTCTGCAGAAGATTGAACATGCAACCGTTGAACATTGTGAAACCGGCGAGACCGAAGAGCGAAACTATCTTGGATTTCGTGTGCGATCGAGTTAAACCCGAGGAATGGCCACCGATATTGAACGCGTTACGTCTGGATACGAGTTTACACGTGATTGCGGTGAGGAGTAAAGTTCAATGCAAGTTCTTGCACGATGTCGATACTGAGGATAAGGCGAGGCATATGAAGAGGAGGGCCGGATCTTTGTACACTGGATACATTTTGAAAGGTTTGGTGAAATCGCTGACGAATTGCGTGAGGAGGAACGATGTTTTATCTAGTTTGGAGTTAGATGGGATTCCATTGGGGATCGAGCACGTTGAGGCGCTTCTGGAGGCTCTGAAGAAGAATTCGACGATTAAAGTTTTGACTGTAAAGTATTGCACTTTGCGGGATTTGGGATGTCAATTGCTGTGCAACGCGTTGAAGCAGATGCCTAATATCGAAGTGCTTAATCTCACCGGTTGCGGATTGGGTAGTTTGAGTGCTCAGTACATAGCTCAAGTGGTTAAGTTTCAGCAGATCAATAGGTATTGCGAGAGTTGGCACAATTCGTTGAGGTACGAGGATCCTGAGGTCGGGATTATGGCTGGACTGAAGAGGATCACGTTGAACAATAATCCGAACATCAAAGATGAAGGTTTAACTTATATTTTGGACGAGTTGGACGATGATCTGTGGATCAAAGCCTTGGATATGCAGAGATGCGGAATAAGCGAAAGCATTCTACCTAGATTGATCGACGTTATCGATTATAGCAGATCTCTGGAAGTGGCTGATTTCAGGGCTAACGATCAGTTATCCCCGAAGAGCATTGAAAGGATACTGAACATCTTGAGGAATAAGCATCAGTTTGGTTACGAGAGCGAATATCAATGGTGTTACACGGCTACGACTCTGAATCCGGAAGGTTCGGTGCATGAGACTACATCAACAACTTCAACTAAGTTGATTCCCATGAAGAGCAGATCGGTGCCTCTAAAAACCAGTTCCACTAAGCTTCCTTTGAGGCGGATGAAGACCTGCACGGCGATTAACAAAAAGGTTGATAAGTATCAGAACGTTAAGGCGAAAACCATCGTGGATGCGAAGAAGGACGTTTTGACGCTGCACGATGAGCTGCAGAAGGAGATGGCGAAGCGGATCCAAAGCGAGTTGGAGAACAAGAGGTTGAAGCAAGAGCTCGAACGTATCAAATCTTGCGTGACTTTGGAGTCGCAGCACCAAAAGGAGAAAGTGGTTAAATTCGATCCGATCCCAGAACCGAAACGCGTCAAGGCGAAAAGCGCTAAAGCGAAAGCGAATAAAGTCGAGTTCGTTTTCGAGAATAAAACGCAGGTTCACAGTATTTTGCAGAATCTGGTTAAGCAGTGCCAGGATGGTAACGGGGATGAAGAGAATGAGGATGATGTCGAGTATTTCAAGGATATTTTGGAAGCAAGCAAGTCGAGTGCAGGCGGCGGTGTTAAGGAAGAGAAGGAGGACAGTTCCGGGAGCAACGCGAGTCTCATCAAATTCATGAAGGACATCAAGAACGAGGACGGGAACATGTGGTCCAGCAAATGCTACCAGAGCCATCTGTCGGTGCATTGAAATTACGTGGAGGAAGGAGAGATGTAATGCGAGCGGGAAAATAAAAAGGAAAATTGAACTTTGTTTGGTGTAATTAGTTTTCTTTGGGTTTTGCGTATGCTTCTGTTGCTGCTGCTGCTGTTGTTGTTGCTGATACATTTTAGATGATGGGGTGACAATGTTATGAATAATTTAAGGAGGCGCGCACACGACTTCAAACGCGCACACAGAGACGGTCTCGTCTCGTCTCGTCCTCAAACTCACTTCTCTCGTCCTACGAATATGCTAATGAATAAATCTTGCATCTTACTTTGAGCTGCGCTCTCCACTCGCATCTGCATATAAATGGATTGTCGGACATAATAACGCAACGTGAGGTTGTTCTCTCCGGAGATCCCTTCTCTATACCTCTTCCTGTGTATATATGTGTGCGTCTTCATCTTCATCCCGATTTATGCATTTATTTTTATGCGACCTCCGAAAACGAGATTGAAATTTATGCTTTTTTTATATATACATCTTTTCCGCCTTCGTCCAATATCCGCGTAACGACCAGAGGTCGCCTTTTGGGAAATTCCTTCTCAGCTTTCGCAGCAATTCCATCATCACACACGAACATCATTTCCCACACTGCAAACATGAATCAAACATAAAGCGCATCTTTACAATTTTATTCCGTCTACACTGGGGTTGCTGAAACGGGAATTCCCAACACTTAAAACAATAAACATCAATCATTCTTAAGCAAGGAAACATTTTTAAAAAATTAACAATGAAAACACAAGCACAATGTTAATAATGTCAATGTTAAATGCACTACATAATCCAGAAACTTTTTTTTTTTGGTTATTCAAAACCAGCAAAGATTTTATTTGCTGAATGTTTAATGAAACGACTTTTTATAAATTTCTCAATTCCCGAGGATTCCCGGGAATGCCTTAAACGCAGTTGTCTCCAGTCCCGGGAATTTTAACTAAAGAATTGTAGGCAAAACTAAAACTTCTTGAATTGCAATTAAGATTAGATTCGCTGGGAGGAGGACGAGTTATACGTTTGAAAATCTTTGAACAAAGTTTGTATTTGCGTTTCACGAATAAGTAATATATTTTCGTTGCAAAGCGAGAATAACTGGATTTAGCGAACGGAAATGCGGGACGAAAGGAAGCGAAAAAGAAGAGTTATCCGCAAATAATCAGCGATTCCGTTTCCGCATTCGCAATGTCTTTCTTCCTTTCTTTATATATCGTGTACATAGTCAGACGAACTTTCCGAGCGACGAGTTTCAGAGAGAAATAAGTTTAAACAATTTCGATGCGAGAATTTCAATTGGGGACGTGTCGCAGGTCGAGGAAGGAAAGAATACAAAAAAATATATATATATAAAGTAAGGAAAAACGTTGGAAGAGCGAACTTTTTTGGCCCAACAACAAGTGATGGGAATATGAATAAAACGTTTGGATGCGGTTTCGAGTAAAGTGTTGAGAGATTGGATGTAATTCTCGTTTAATTGAGATGATGATGGGGAAGCTCTCTCTCTTGCTCTCGGTCTGTCTTCAGGCTTTGATTCGATTCGTACGCTCAATATTGGTCTAATTAATTGGAGCAATGACACCGGAGCTAATTGGGACGTAAACATTGAAGGTTTCAATTTGTGTTGCTGAGCTTGCACCGCACGATTCCGAACGTAGCAAGGCTGCATTTCTATACGGTCAAGTTCAAGCCTCCTTCTATTGTTTACATAATTCCCGATGAACACGCGTGCTTCGATCCACTATAAAATCAGTTAAACGAATCCAATAAATCCATTCGTTTACTCACAATCAACGTAGAATCATTATGAAGTTCGTTGTTTTTGCTACAATCGTTTTGGTGTGCTTCGCCGTTACGGTAAGTTCGGTACATTTAGTATCTTTTGTTTGTTTAACTTTTCTGTTTGTAGATGGCGTCGTTGCAGTTGGTGCCAGCGCCGTGGTGCGTCTGCGGCACCGCGATGAAGTTGAAGCTCTGTCCCGAATCCATCGAGCAGATGAAGCAGAAGTTTGCTAGTACATTGGGCCTCTTCAAGACGTGTCCCTGCAATAATCAGCCGGAAGTGCCGAGTTGGGCTTCCTCCTCAGGATCCGGATGCGGTTGCGGATGCCGATTCTGAAACCTCCGATCCAATGCGAAGATGGGAAGACGACATTTTTAATCTGTGATTTTGAAGGAAATAAAAAACGCACAAATTTATACCTAGCGCCATCTTTTGGTAAAATAATCAGTACTTGTTGAAATATTCGCACTCATGATTCCATAATTTTTGTTTTTTCAATGTTTGTATACAATTTTTGTTTACTCTTCATTTAGTGTTTATATTAAATTAGTTTGCGTTACAACCAGTGTTGTATAGCCACTGCGGTGGCGTTCCTTAGTACATGGAGAGCACATAACGCACATAACATAGCGCCAAATAATTTGAAATTTAAAATAATAAAAAAAAAATACTTTATCCTATCAAATATTTTTTATTGTTTTAACGTTTTCGCACTATTTATATTTGTATCCGCGACTGCTTGACTACTTTTAACCGAGTTTGTTCTGTTAAACATTTTAGTCTTTCTTAAGACTTGTATTAGTCTATTAATTAGTGAGTATTGTTAAATTAGTAGGATGGCGATAAAATCCTTTGTTACATTTACTTTTAGTTCTTTATTCCCAAGGTTGTTTTGTAAGTTAAGCCATTGGATATATTTAATTTATTTTAGCTTTCCAGTCTGATTGAAGGAACATTTGCGAGGACTATAAGGTGGGATAAATTTCACTAATTTGTTTTAGGCTATTTAGAATTTCATTTAGGATTTAAATAAACTGAACTACAAGTAAACTCCAGTAAGTGTATATTTAAAATGTATTGTACAACAGTAAACAAATATAACTATTCAGAAAGGAGATACACTTGTCCAGTTCCGGGATGTATATACAAAAATACAGATATTGTACTGAAAATACTGCACCTCTCCAATATACTTTACAGGGGTTGAATTGAGTAGGGCCTATTCCAACAAAATATCCTTTTTTGTTCCTGACTTTATTGGTACTTTTACATGCTGGATTGAGTAGGTTCGATACCCACTTACTCAAGTACTTGTTGATTTATATTTGATTCATTCTGTAATTTCTTCTGCAAAATTTAGAAATTAATTAGTAGAGACATATGAAATATCTAAACATTAGCTAATCAGGAAATAACGAATGTAAGGATAAGCATATATTAGTAATTTTTATTTATTTCAATACATTATTTATAGATTTAGTGAGTAGTTGTAAAATAATTAACTAATATATGTGGTGCCGAACTTGTAATGATATAAATGAACATTTAGTTGGCTAAATTTACAGAGAAGCCTGCAATTATTTATGTAATTGTATAATTTGCAATGAATAGTAATATTAGATAATATATAAGTAAATTATATATGTAAAATATCACCTTTAAATTTAATAAATGTCGAGAATATGGATGGCACAACCATACGCAACGAAGCTCACACTTTAGACGGTAAATATTTAGGTTATGTTTTGGTATATTGCTTTCGTTTGAATTAAGGTTGCATAGAGACCACTGAAGATGGCGCCACTCGATTTTCAAAGTTGCGAGGGCACGCCACCACACAGCGTCTTTGGTCCGCAGGTTTAAACTTAAAGAAGGAAACGTCAATTGAATTGGCAAGTAGTGAAAGTTGGATGGATTGTAACGAGATTACGGACTTTAATTTCGCAGAGTGCAAATTTCGTTAAAGTCAAATAAAAAGTTGCGTGTTTGGTGAACGTGATTCGGAAACGTTTGCTTGGAATTTGTTGTATCAATAATGAGAGAAAGATGGAAATAGAGGAGAATGTAATGGAGTTAGGGTGAAAGAGAGACGGGGTTAAATAAATTGTAAAACAAGGGCAGAGCAAGATCAAAGCGTGGAGGAAGAGAAGAAGGAGAAGATGTTGGAGCGAGGGAATGTTGTTGCTGACGTGGCGACACGTCGCACGAAACTTCATTTCGCGTTGCTCACATATCCTACTCCTCCACCTCTTGCAGATGGATGTCTCCGCCGTCTGCGGAGGAAAAGAAACGAAGAAGTGAGGGTTGGTTGGTTGCCCTTCGAAAAGCCATTCCGAGTTTCGCGTAGTTAGTATGCATACGGCGCGATCCCCGGCCTCAATCATCAGTATACATAACGCAAATGTCTCTTGCATTCGCGCCTCCTTTCCATTACGCCTCATCCTCCTCCTCCTCCACCAAGTTAAAAAGCCGAAATAACTCTTCCTTATTCGCTTGCAACGCGGCTCCGCGAACCGGATAATTTATGAGTATTTATAATGCTGTCCCCCTCATCTCGCGCGCAAAATATTCCGACCGTCTTCTCATCCCTACGAAACTACCATCCAAAATCCTCTCCCCGAAAGACATCGCAGAAATCCTTACGAGTCCTCGATGTTAATGCGATGGGCAAAGTCGTTAGGAAAGAGCGGAGTCATCGAGGATGTTAACTAATTGGTCATCTCTGGTCATCATCATCATCTCTGAAGACCTCCACCCTTCGCAACGAAACCGAAAAGGCCGTCCGCGTCGTACGTGCCTTGAGCAACGCCGGACCGGCTTTCCATTTTCCCTTCTCTCCGTGCCAAGTGTCGGCCCCGATCGCATTAACTTCATAAAACCGGTGGAGACGAAGGCCCTTTTGCCACCCTTTCCTATTCCTCTCTCTCCATCTCTTTCCATCTCACCCTCACGTCTGCTCATACACATTTTACGGCCCCATCTCGGAACGAACCCGAAACTATTACGCCTCTCGACCATTAACATTTTTACTGCCAATACACTAATATTTTTCCTGTTCGATTCCTCGAAACGACCGCATCCTCCATACGTACACACTCTTATTACCGCATATAAATTCAATTTCACGTAGATGACCCTAAATCATCATCATCATCATCCATCCGCACACGTACATCGGAAATGTTTTCACACAAACAAACCGACAGATGGCGTCTCCATTTCAATCACATTATTTTCAATCTGCATAGAATTTTAACATAACATAACTCGAATAACATTTGTGTCTCAAAAATGATTTTACATTTGTATTATTCTTTATATTTTCAGCTTCAATTTGCCTGTTTAATATATGTTCTAACCGTATTGGTTCTCGAGAAATTCAATAAAATGTAAATGAACTACTTACTAAATTATAAAAATATCTTAAGCCTCAATTTCTTTATACTCTAATTAATCCCAATATTTTTTATTGAAAAGTTTCTTAGAAATTTCATTGCAATCTTAGCTTTAATTAGTATATTGAATATAAATTGAATTAGTTATAGAGAAATGTTAAATCTTTCTAAATTTTAATGAAAATATTTGAATTGGTAGCGTGCACGTAGTAATAACACTAATAGCAATAATATTTAAAAAAGAAAAAACATGTTTTTATTACATTTCTGTGTGTGTTTATTTCTTGATTGAAACGTTGTCGCAATTGTGCCGCATTACCTGCAGTAATAACATTCACGGTATAAACTTTGCAGATGCTATTTCTTAAACTTTCACTTAAACATATCATAACTCGAATAACATTTGTGACTCAAAAATGATATTACATTTGTATTATTCTCTATATTTTCAGCTTTAATTTGCCTGTTTAATATATGTTCTAACCGTATTGGTTCTCGAGAAATTCAATAAAATGTAAATGAACTACTCACTAAATTATAAAAATATCTTAAGCCTCAATTTCATTATACTCTAATTAATCCCTGTATTTTTTATTGAAAAGTTTCTTAGAAATTTTATTGCAATCTTGAATTAGTAGCGTGCACGTAGTAATAACACTAATAGCAATAATATTTAAAAAAAATAAAAAAACATGTTTTTATTACATTTCTGTGTGTGTTTATTTCTTGATCGAAACGTTGTCGCAATTGTGCCGCATTACCTGCAGTAATAACATTCACGGTATAAACTTTGCAAATGAGTAAAATTAATACACGCAAGCGGCGCGGCGTCGGTCTCCGCCAGGGCGCCGCGACGGCGGGCGTCGCGAGACAACTCTTGAACATACCTAACAATCACTGCGTTTCTCTCTCTCTCTGTTTCACTCGTCTATATCTCTTTACTTGTCTCTCTCTCTCTCTCTCTCTCACCCGAAGAGAACAGAACGTTGCATCCCCTGTTTTCTCATACCAGGAAAAACTAATTTCCCGACCAAACCCTCAACTTTCCGGGAAATGTTTAGAGATGCATAAATATTTAACGCGTCCTCTACAATTCTCTCTCTCTTTTCCACTTCTCTTTCTTTCTCGACACGAAATTTAATTGATCGCTGCGGCGTCGCAATGCGAAATAAATAAAAATCCAGTCCGCACTTCAATTCCTATTCGCCAATTTTTTTTTTTTTTTTCGTTGGTTGGCCTCAAATTAAATCGCATTATAGACTCCGGTCAGGTCTACAATTTGAGGTCGTTTCCTTTCCACCGTGCACTTTATTAAAAGCCGAGAGCCGTGGAGGAAATCAAGAAAGGAACGCAAAATAGAGAGATGGAAAAAATAAAGTGGGAGACGGAGGCGCGTAATGAATATAATATTAATATTTTCGAAACGTAATCCGTTTGAAATGTTAATGAAAACGAAAAGAGATGAGAGGAAGAAAAACGAAAAGTGGAATTCCCCAAATGAATTTATGATTCGGTAACGTTTTTTCTTGTGAAAGGAATAGGAGGAGAAGAATCCCTTCATCATTTCTGATCTGAAATTAAAAGCAAACTTATATTATTTTTTTTTCCTCGTAGGGAGCGAAGACGTGTGATAAATTTATTAGTGAAGAGATGTTGAACGTGAGAAGGAAGAAAGAGGAATCGGTTTCGAGTCTGCGATGACTTTAATCCCGTTGCGGCTTTGCGGGGGTGCGAATAACATTAAAAATTGTAGCCGATGTCCGTGATTTATACGCGCCGAACGGGATTATCGCATAACTTTAAATGAGATCATTATACTGGTGATACTGGAGCACATTTTCAATTGGTATTATGATGAAATGTAGAAAACATTAGTTGCGACATCTAGCGTAAATTGATTAAAGCAATTTGACAAATGTTAGCAATTTGTTTGTCAAATTGCCAACTGTAGAAAATAATAAGTAATGATTTTAGTTAATGTGAGTAAATTCGAATTGGTTTAATAATAAAATATGGATGCGACATCTATCGTAAATTAATTATAGTAAAGTGACAAGTAGAAATAAAGAAATAGAAATAAACAATACGTGACGATACCAGAAGTTTCCAGTATATTCGAATTAGTATTTCAATAAATTATAAAAAAAAATCCATGCGACATCTAGCGAATATTAATGAAAGTAACAGAATAGACACAAAGATATATACAATAATAATACGTAATAATTTTATACATTTGAGTATATTTGAATTGGAATTACTATGAAATAAATAACAAATGAATGCGACATCTATCGTAAATTTACTTATAGTAAAATGACAATTAGAAACAAATAAATAAAAAAAACAATACGTAACGATACCAGAAGTTTCCAGTATATTCGAATTAGTATTTCAATAAATTATAAAAAAAAATCCATGCGACATCTAGCGAATATTAATCAAAGTAACAGAAGAAATAGGATAGAAACAAAGATATATGCAATGATAATACGTAATAATTTTAGAAATTTGAGTATATTTGAATTCGAATGAAATAAATTAAATATGAATGCGACATCTATCGTAAATCAATAAAAGTAATTTGATTAGTGAAAGAAGTAAAGATAATAAAGATATACGTAATGGTTTAAAAAAAATTGAGTATATCCAAATTGGCAATACAAAAAAAATCCATGCGACATAAATTATAAAAAAAAACATGCGACATCTAGCGAATATTAATGAAAGTCTCAGAAGAAATAGGATAGAAACAAAGTTATAGACAATAATAATACGTAATTTTTAAAATTTAGAAATTTGAGTATATTTGAATTGGAATTAAAATGAAACAAATAACATATGGATGCGACATCTATCGTAAATCAATTAAAGCAATTTGACTAGTAGAAATAAAGACATTTAAATATAATAAAGAAATACGTAATGATTTTAAAACATTTGAGTATTACAAATTGGTAATACAAAAAATAAAAACCATGCGACATCTAGCGAAAATTAATGAAAGTAATATAACAAATAGAATAAAAATTATACAATAATACAATTATAATACGTAATAGTACAATATACAAATTTGTAAAATAAAAAATTACATAAATTATTGATGCGACATCTAGCGTAAAATTAAAAACAAATATACAAAAACTATTTTATTCACTAAATACTTAAGATTATTTAATCACAAATATGTTATGTTTAACTCTTGCTCTCCCTATTGAGAAATAACTGAAAGTTGCTGAAATATGAGCAAAGCAAAATTTGAAAATAAATACAATAAAAATCTACAAGAAACTATTTTTCTAAAAGAAGACATAAAACTGTAATTTATCAAAAGTTTCCAATTTTAATATATAAAAAAAAATATTGACAGTTTATGGAAAAGTATAGAAAAGAATGCATGTTTTCTCTTTTGTAATCGAGTTTAGAATTCAAAGAATATTTGATTTTTGTATATATATACATATACTTTTTTTAATATAAAAGTTTTCAGTCTGTCCTTCTTCCAAGTAAACGCAGAAGGCTTTATTTTGTGCGTGTGTCCCTGTCACCGTTCATTCCTTATTCATGTTCTGCACTCACTTCAATTTTTTTTTCTTTCTATTTTTCTCGCCTTCCATCTCAGCCGCCGCTGATCTAAAATTAAAAAGGAGAACGTGGAATAAATTAAGTCGTCGACACTTCAAATTGTCGTGGTTGAATGTCGAGAAGGCTGTGTGTATGCAAAAATGAAATAAAAAACGAAGGGGGCGCGCGAAAGAAAACGGAACAAAAGAAGAACAAATGGATGGCTGCTCTTGATGGAGGGCCGGCCCATTACGTAATGCTAATTTCTGATCGATTTCCGCGTCGACTTTTTCCATTTACCACCCGATAACTCAGATGGCAAGCGCGCGCGTGCATATATTTCTTTTTTGGTTCACAACTTTGAATTTTAAATGAACATCACTACAACCTCATTGCCTTTCTCTTACACCCTCTGGTATATATCACACCCTTGAATTGTTCGAAGAAATTGGAATAATGATGTAATGGAAATGGAATTAATGGGTAATTTTTTTTTTTGGGGGGGTTGAAGCCCCCGTTTATTTATACACACTCGTACTCACATTTAGATTTTTTTTTTTTAGATTTTTCCAGCCTCGAGGGGGCTTAAATAATGCTCATTAACAAAAGACTCTTCCGCGCGCCGAAAGCACAACTCATTACACAACTCTCCGGATTTAGTGCAACTAAACAACTTACATTACGTTTTCATATGCGCTCCGTTTCTTTCTCATAGTTGTTTTTTTTTTTTTGTTGTTTTCGCTTCATTCCAAGGACGTAATTGCATTCAAAACAGTTTCGTCGTCGTCGTCTTTTTATCGTGAAACATGATCCATTAGTGCGGCGACTCTCTAAAAGCTTGCACCGACGACGATTTGCATATCACTGCATCATATTAACTCGAGATGGCGTTAACGATTTTTATCATAAAGCTATGCAGCCAATATTACATTAAGACTAATTACATTTTAAAAATCTCCAGTTTAAAAATTCTTCAGTTTTATTGAATTCTCGCAATCAATATATTCATATCAAGATATATAATTAATATTTTTATATGATCTATTGTTTTTAAACTTCAAGAACAACTTTAACAAATGAAATAAAAAAATCGAATTATTGTCAAAAGAGACAAAAAAAATCCATGATTTATAATAATTATATTTTCTCGATTTTATTTGAAAATAAGTAATTTTATATAAATAACATAATTTGGATTGGTACTTACAATATGCAACCAAATTAACATTAATTTGGAAATGAGTAATTATATTTTTTCAGTTGGTAATAATTATTATGTATGCATTACATTTTACATTATTATTATCAGAAATTTTATCCATTTTTTTTACTAATTCATAAAAATAATTCAATTAACTAATTAGCAACAATTTTCTCTTCTTTTTCCTTTATTTACTCCAATTTATTTAACAAAAATTAAAAAAAAATGTTTATAAACTATACATTTTTTGATTGACAATTTGCATTGTTTTTTTTACGTCAACGTCAAAAATTTAAAATAACCTAATTTGGATTGGTACTTGCAATATGCAACCAAATTAACATTAATTTGAAAATGAGTAATTAAATTTTTTCAGTTGGTAATAATTATTATGTATGCATTATATTTTACATTATTATTATCACAACTTTTATCCTTTTTTTTTACTAATTCATAAAAATAATTCAATTTACTAATTAGCAACAATTTTCTCTTCTTTTTCCTCTATTTACTCCAATTTATTTAACAAAAATTAAAAAAAAAAGATTATAGACTATACATTTTTCGATTGACAATTTGCATTGTTTGTTTTTACGTCAACGTCAAAAATTTAAACTAACACAATTTGGATTGGTACTTACAATATGCAACCAAATTAACATTAATTTGAAATTGAGTAATTATATTTCTTCAGTTGGTAATAATTATTATGTATGCATTACATTTTACATTATTATTATCACAACTTTTATCTTTTTTTTTTACTAATTCATAAAAATAATTCAATTTACTAATTAGCAACAATTTTCTCTTCTTTTTCCTTTATTTTCTCCAATTTATTTAACATGAATTAAAAAAAAATGTTTATAAACTATACATTTTTTGATTGACAATTTGCATTGTTTTTTTTACGTCAACGTCAAAAATTTGAAATAACCTAATTTGGATTGGTACTTACAACCAAATTAACATTAATTTGAAAATGAGTAATTATATTTTTTCAGTTGGTAATAATTCTTATGTATGCATTACATTTTACATTATTATTATCACAATTATTATCCTTTTTTTTTACTAATTTATAAAAATAATTCAATTTACTAATTACAATTTTCTCTTCTTTTTCCTTTATTTAATCCAATTTATTTAACATAAATTAAAAAAAAAATGTTAATAAAATATACATTTTTTTATTAACAATTTGCATTGTTTTTATTGCGTTAACGTCAAAAATTGAAAATAATATAATTATTAAAGAATACAATACTTTTTCTACGTGCAATTGTTTTTATTAACGTTCCAATTGGATTTATTAGATAATCGTAATTGTATACAACACAAACTTAATACTATCGCCATCTAGACACGATGACGCGAACTGTAAGCTTCAGCGTCTAGAGTATAGATGTCATAGGATTACCGTTATCATCACATATTTCATACAATCATATCGCATTTCTCGATAATTCGATAAAATATAATCTAAAGATGTTTTCGTTGTCTAGATTATCGACAAGAAATTGATTATTCTTGAAATTTGTGAAACGAAAGTTTGAAAATTAAATCAAAACAAAGAAAATCAAATTTTTTTAAGTTAAATATACACTTATTAATATATATATATAGATATAAAAAAAATCAATAAATAATAACAAAATTTTGTTGTATAAAATATCATTTACGGGATGTATAAAATGTTGAATTCTTAAGGACGATATCACTTTCGATCACGTTGTTCTCTTTGTCTCGCTGTACATCTTTGTACGCTTCGCTATATCGTCGCTGCTTCGATAACTCTTCTGCAAAATTCGTGTAAAATAATTCCAATAATTTGTGATGAAAAAGAAAAGCTTTACCTTTCTGATTATTGAGTTGCTCCCAAAGCAGATCGAAAATAGCTTTGGTCCACTTCTCTTTGGTGTGAAAATCTTTGGCTTTCAATTTATAATCATTGTATTTGTCTTTCTTCTGCAAAAAGTAGTTGCTCAATCGGAAAGTGCACGAATCTTCGTTATGTTTGATCGACAAAGAGTTCTTGTCTATAGAGTGGTGATATTGTAGACTTTCGGAGTCTTTCTGCAATAAAAAAATTGTTATTAAGTATTGTTAAAAGATGAGGAACGTACGGAATCGCGCGTTGCGAATATGACCATCTTCTTGAAGAGCAACACCTCCATCTCCATGCGTTTGGGCTGAAGGATCTGGAAGGTGTCTTGATATATAAACTCGCCGGTTTCCCTGAACGAGTGCGGATTATCCGAGATGTATTTAAGTGTGAGCAAATCGTTGGCCCTTTTCGACGACCTCACGACGATATCGACTGCAGCGTCGACGTGATCCGTGCTCTGGTTATCTTTCTTCATGCATTTGCTGAGATTCTTCAGCAGCAATTCGTATTTACCCAATCTCTGCACCGGTTTCAGCAGGTAACTGCTCAGACCCAATTTGTCGCCCAATTCCTCTTCGCGTTTCTTCCCAACAAAAGTTAACACAATTAAGAAAATGAAGACATCAAAATAGTCGAATTAACTCACTCGGATTGGATTCTTGAAGATGTCTGTTACCAATCTGTTAGATTCTTGCTTATTCCGACAATAAACCGGATACAAATCGAATAAGTTTTTCTGAATCAACAAATACAGATTATTACAACAAAAGAAATTGATTGCTTTGGCAGACGTACGTGTTTCTTGAAGATCTTCCCCACTTCCTCGTATTTATCTTTCTTGGCTTTGATTTCTTCAAGAAGAGCGCTGGTTTGCTTGTAAATTTGCTCGATGTTGCAGAACATCCTCTCGGCTATTTTCGGGCCGTTCTTGAAGCGCTCCGTCACGTAACTCTTGTAATTCTAAAAGATTGAAAATTGGAAAGTTGATTCGTTAACTTTATCATAGATTTCTGCTTACGTTTATAGCGTATTCGAGACTCTCCAGATACTTGATTTCGGTGTGCATCAGCTCCTCGACGATGTAATCCATTTTGCTCTTGTTGATGCTCTTCCTGATCTCGTTCACATGCACAGCCGAAACCATCTGCATCCTGATGTTCTGCATGCTGTCGTAGATTGTCTTCACGACGTGCGCCCTCTTCTCCTGATCCTGATCATCCTCCGGAGTTTTCGCATGGCTCCTCATGGTAACTAAATCGGTGGTGCTTGCGTTCCTCCGCAAATTACTCAACATCTGAACGTTCTCGTAAATTGGTTCTTCGTGCATTTCACTCGGCTCCATTTCAACGCTCACCGTGCTTCCCGAACTCCTGTAAGAATTCTCTGATTTCACGTGGAAATCGATGTTCATGTAAAGAGGTTCATCCTCCTCATCATCATCATCATCGCTGTAAGCGAAGATGTTCTCAAGAACTTCAAGCTTATCGTGCACCACCTGCTGCAAACACTCCTCATCTTTAACACTTTCTTCATCCGCTTTAACAACATCATCGCTGCCCAAAGATTGTAAACTCTTCGCGTACTCTTCGCACAACATCATCGCCTGACTCCTGACGTCTTCGATGCTGCCACCACGATCGTTGTCAATCGAATTGAACCTCTTCACTTCAATCACATCATCGTCATCATCATCATCGGCATCATAATTAATCACCGATTTCGTCGTATCATGAGCGTACGTCCATCTGATATCTTCGACCGAATCATCTTCAAATAAAGAGCTGCACCTTTTGAGCTGAGGCTGCGATTGCGTCGTCTCCCACAGCTCTTTCCCATTGACGCTCTTCTCATCAGTGGAAATTGTCAAATTCTCGAAGTGCGATATCAGACGACTCACGCGTTTGCTCTTCGTTTTGCTCGACATCATCATTTCACTCGCGCATTTCACTTGAACTGAAAAAACGCGCTGCTCCTTCTCATCAAAAACCCACACTTATTAATTTAAACTTCGTCACTTTCTCTCGCGCACACACAACACTGAAATCGCAGGGTTTTTTTTTTTTCTTCAAGCGATAAGATTAGATAACGCACAGAGATATATATATTCGAAGCCAATCGTTCGCTTTTGTTGCTATATATTTTTTTTTTGCAATTTGTTTAAAGTTTTGTCACATTTAACATCTCTTCAGTATTTCAACAGCTGACAATTAAAAATTAACATTTTTCATACATTTTTTTTTGTTACATAAATAAACAAATCTTTATCTTTTCAGCAGGCTCGCAATTATTTCTATTTAAAAGCAAATAATTATCCTTAAATCTCATTAAAAGTTACCTAAAACTATTAACAACTTATTTTTTTGTATTTAAATACAAAAGTATTCCAAGTTGATTTTCAAGTTTTCATAGCAATTTCAACAGTTCAGTTACGAAAATTAAATAAGAAAAATAAACATTAGAGAATTCATTTCTAACTAAATTTTAACAATTTTTTTGAACAATCTTAAAGATTTCTATATTATCTCTTCAAAAAGTATTTGTTACTAATGCAAATTGATGATTTCATAACAACAATACATGAATGTTGGAATATCGAAAGGAAACACAAAAATATTGCCATTATTTCACCGTTATCTTTGTGAATTAATGAATAAATAACGGTGATAAAACTGAGGATGTGCAAGCATTAGTAATTACCAGAAAATCGCACCTGATTAGATTGCTTCTATTTACGTTAACACAAAATTATGTTTGATACCAGACTTCAGTAAACGATTTACTAAACATTCTACACATTTTTTCTCTCTGAGAAAGTAAATATAAGACTCAAACGTTTGATTAATAAATATGCTTTATTTATTTTATTCCGATAAAATTGATTTTGAAAAGTGTAAACATTCTGTCTTTGATCAAATCGAAACAGTTTTTCCATTAATTCATTATTTTTTTTTTACAATTTATTAATTTTGTATACTTTATTAGTTATTTTAGTTTTCAGTGATGAGTAATAAACGATTTTAGACACACGTGTTCCTATTAATATCATGACTAAATGACAGGAAAAAAAAACGATTTAACCGAGGGATAAGTTTTGCAATTGAGGATTTAAAAAGTGCGTCGTTACATTTAGATGTTTTGTTTACACACTAGAGATGTGACGTTTACTAATTCTAAACAAAACAATATTTATTATGAATACGCATAATTTCGGTATTATTTTTTTTTATTAATAAATAATTAAAAAATAAACTATAATAGATAGAATGGATACAAAAAATGCATATGAAAGCTGAATGCTTGGGGAATCGAACATGTGTTTATATATTACTGTGTTTTTTTCCGTTTGGCTGTAATGCGCGTTCAAAGTTGAAAAAATGCTCGAAAAAGCAGTGTTTTCACATTTCATTGATTTTCTAGAAAACAATAATACGTAGAATGAATCCAAAAGATGCATATGAAAGCTGAATGTTTGGGGAATCCAGCATGTGTTTATATATTACTGTGGTTTTTTCCGTTTGGCTGTAATTCGCGTTCAAAGTTGAAAAAATGCTCGAAAAAGCAGTGTTTTCATATTTCATTGATTTTCACGAAAACTATAATACGTAGAATGAATCCAAAAGATGCATATTAAAGCTGAATGTTTGGGGAATCCAA
>NW_017096620.1:0-9658 GCF_001412225.1 Nicrophorus vespilloides
AAAACGAAAAACAGAAATCGATTAAACGCCGAAGACTGTATTCAAATTGCTCTTACATCAAAAAGTCCCAATTTTAAAGTAATTATATCAAACATGAAGCAACATCATTTTTCCAAAACCTGAAGGGAAGTTTTCAATTAATTTTTGTTTGTTCCAATTTAAGATTCTATTTTTATATCAAACATGAAGCAACATCATTTTTCCAAAACCTGAAGGAGGAAAGTTTTCAATTAATTTTTGTTTGTTCCAATTTAAAAAAAATATTTTGTTTGTCTNTTATGTAAAATACGATGTGAATATACTGGACACCTAACTTTTTTTTTTATAAATATGTAAATGCAAATTAATTCAATAAATAATGTTTATTTAAAATTTACATTGATTGTTTTCTATTCAGAATGGGGGGTAATATCGATTTACGCAATAATATTTTCGGGTAATGGTTAAAAAAGTTCCCCGACCGCTGGTTTAGAGTGATATAAATAAATATTTGTGAAATAATGCCGTCAGAAAAAAGACAGAGAAACAATTGAATGCGCATTAGAGAGAAAGAATTGCAAAAATCCGCTAAAATCTTTAGGATTTTGATACTGTCGGAATTTCCAGTGTCGGAATTTGAACACTGTTGGGATTATGGTTGTCGGGATTTTTATTATTTTGGAAATTTGATTGTCGGGATTTCGATATAGACCCATTATAACTATAAGTAAATTAGGGGTCGTGTAAATGAGGCGAAATTGATAATATCAACTGAATATGTTTATTGGGTAACAAAGAAATGTATGAACAATGAGTGAGTCCTAAGATGAATCAGACTTTTCGTAGCCGTAGGATTTTCCGCTCTCCTCGCCGCCCTTCTTGTCGTAATCCTCGTGCTCCTTGTGGTACTCTTCGTTGCCATCTTCAGCTTTATGTCCGGCATCCTTGCTGTTGTGATGTCCCTTGTCGTAAGACGCCTTCTTGCCGAAATCGCTCTCCTCACCGCCGGACTTGGAGCTTCCACCCTCGCGATGCTTTCCCTCCTTCGACGAATGTTCAGAATGTCCCTTTCCGTACTTGTCGTAGTGTCCACTGGCATCGGATTCATCGTAGAAGGTGTGATCCTTCTTGTACTCGTCCTTGTGATAGACCTTGTGGAAACCGGTCGTCTTCGATCCCTTCTTGTGGTGAGCGGCTTCCGAGTTGCTTCCGCCCTTCGAACTTTCACCCTCCTCGTGGTTCTCCTCGAAATCACCGGCCTCCTCGTGGTTGGAAGCCTTCTTTCCACCGGACTCGTCGTAGTGACCCTCGTCCGCCTGCTTCTCGTACTCCCCCTTGGAACCCTTCTCGTAACCGTCGGCCTTCTCGTATCCCTCTGAGCCCTTTTCACCTGAAGCCGATCGATCCTCGTTCTCGTACTTCTTTCCGCCTTCCTCCACCTGCTCTTTCGCCTCTTCCGTTTTTGTCTCTTCGTCGTCGACGACGACCTGCGGCGATGATCCCTGCTGGTGATGGATCACGTTCAGTTTCGGGTACGCACCGTCGATGTGCATGTAGCTGACCGGATGCGGAAAACCGGATATGCTCGTGTACATTCGACCGGCGCTCATCGCCGTCGCCGTCGTCAAGACGCACACCAGAAGAAGGATATTGTTATTCATTGTTGTTGCTGTCGCACCGAAGACTGATGACTCTGCAGCTCCGACGTCGATCTTTTATACGGGGTCTTTAGCGGACTTTCTCTCCAAATTCATTGACGAATTGATCAATCAATCAGGCCGTTTTGTTTTTTTCCCCCTTCGAGCACACTCTGGTACATTGTAACAACTAAATAATCCGTCTAGTTACGCTTAATTACTGTCAGGAATGTTGCATCCCGAACAAAGGACAAGCTTTTCTTCTATTTCGCAATGCAATTTTTTGTTCGAACAATTGTTTACCTGTTTTGTTATTGGGTTGCCATAGGCAACCCAATCCATTCTCGCTTGTTTCTGATCCATCTTCTACATATGTAAATAATAAACACAACAAAAACCAACAAATTTAATCATTATACTAGTGGTGGGAACACATGACCCCAAAGAGCCAATAAAAAGCCAAACATGAATACAGAAATTTAAATTTTTTTAATAAATGTAATTGTATATTTTCACAAGTCTCATATATGAGTTCTTATATAAGAATTATTGTGAAAAAGAAAATAAACATTTCAAAATTTTAATAATAAAATTCAATTTTAATGGGAGCAGCAGTTGACTCAACGAAGAACCGCATTTGCATACTAGATGTATAACAAATAATTTTATATTTTATTAACCCTTTCTAGCCCAAATTGTTAAAAAGAAAAACAAATTTGTTTTATTCAATTCTTTATAAAAGCACTTGTTTAATCATAAAAAAAAACTAGCTTCTAAATTAAGCTTCTTTTTACATGACTAAATATAAAATAATCTGACAAATTTTCACTATTACAGAACATATTTAACGATTCGAATGAAAATAATTATTACTAAAGCTAAACATTAAATTCTATAATTATTATTCAAAACAATTGTAGAAGTTTATTACAAAACATACATATAATTCTATTTAGAAAATTTAATTATTTGTAGTGATAAAATGTTGTACTTTAATAATGAATTAGCTTCAACGCTTGTTTAGAAATTAAACAATTAATTCAATTTTAAAATTGATTTCTTATAAATTTGTTGTATTAGTACACGTTCTGTGGATTGAAAAATAGTTACAGGGATGTTTTTTTTGTGTATGCAAATCGTGAAAGAAATTACAAGGATTAATTAAAATTAAAGTACAATTTCAATTCAATATTATTACATAAATAACTATTTATAAAATTATAAATTTGGAATCGAAAAATGTTGTATTTTTCATTTAATCACCGCAATTAGGATGCAGACACACGTGACTAGTTTCCAAAAAAATGGAACGAGCGAACAAAAAGAACTGAAAAAACAGTTTTGGAGCTTCAATATGACATGAATTTTGTAGGAAACTGCAAACAGTCGGGACGTGCAGACGTGCGTTTACGCGAATCGCGAGTTTTTTTTTGGCTGGGAATAAAACGGACAGAATAAAACTGACGAACAAAACGTGTGAGTGAGCGAGAGAGGAAAAAAAAGAATACAAATAACGAACAGAATTTTCAAAAATAATAAAAAAAAAGGAAATATAGGGAACGTGTAAATGTGCCGCAATTAAACGGATATATTGCATCGCAATTAATCCATCCGCGAAAACGCGCCGCGGGAAATATTAATTAAAACGCATTTTATTCATTTCCACCGAAATCAAATTACCCGAGTCGATTTCTCTATGCGCAGCGTGAATTTGTATATTTGTTGTTTTTTTTTCTTTGTTTTTGCTTTCAATATTTGCATGTTTCGTTTCGGTGATTTGCAATTTCTGAAATTCGCATATTTTACGTATTTATTAATAGTGATACTATGAATATTATTTATTTATTTTTTTTACTTTATTTGCAATTATTTTGATGGGATAAATGTAAATTTCACGTATTTGTTAACAGCAAATAGTTACATTATAAATGAAACACAATTTACGTTCAATATTTATCAAATCTTGTTTGAATACAATTTTGTGGTTTAACAACAAATTTATTCGATTTTTTTACTTGAATTTATGAAATTCCTACAAGAAAATCTTCATTTTATTTTAACCCATAAGTACTACAGAGTGACCCACCCGATATTGGTTTTCATTCACATTCTATTGTAATTTTATTGTGGAGCAAAAAAACTCGCCACGATTTCAGTAGATACTTATTTTATTGTACAGTTCCAAAATTTCCAGATTTTTACTCGTATAGTAAAAAATATTCAAAAATACACATAATATGTGTACACAAGTTTTAAAAATGATGTAGTAGGCGCGCAATCCAGGACTTCTCTTCTCATCGTCAATCGTTAAGCGAGTAATTTTTCTTACAATTTATTTTGATCGTTAAGCGAGGTTCCACTGTATAGTGTATTTCGAGTTGAAGTATAAATACGTCCTTGAAATATTATCAATATATGAATTAGAAGTGGAATGACTTTGGTTTCCTTTGTACCAAAACAGAGAAAATTTGCTCAGACTGTTTGGAGCATTCAAATCAGTTTTAAATGATGTGAAATTCATGAAATAATAGGAATTGAATCTGTGTTCGTTGTAAAAATTAATAATTTGTTCTATTTTTATTAATATTTAATAATTGGTCATTTTGACTCATATGTAGTACTTTAGTTGTTAAATTTATAGTTAAATTTAATATAATAATGCATTTGTTAGTTTAATATATATATATAAGTAATAATCGTTTGAATTGAGTTAATATAGAGAATTATTTCAATAAGGTCTGCAAATACAGTTTGATAGTTAGACAAAAGTCTGTCCAATTTGAACCAAGTAATTTCGGCTTGAACGATTGTCGTCGCAATTCGTCGGCGGGAAAGGGAATGAATGGCATTTGGAAATGTATTTAAGACCGATCGTGAATGGAAATGCTTGTAATTAGACTCTCCAGTGTACGGTTTCCAATTTACCGCCGGCGTGTGTAAATACTCGCATTCGCTTTTGTCTCTGCGTGTTTTTTTTTCTCTTCGCATCTTTGTCTCACGTTTTCGGTAATGAAAGAGTTTTTTTTTTCTTTTCCACTTTAATTTCAAGATTGTGGACTTTCATCGAAACGTCGTCCTTCAGAGATAAAGGATTATTTGCATGTCTTGGGGGGGGCCCTCTCATGAATTTTGGGGCCTCTTTAAGCTGTATGAATATTCACCAGCCGATCCCTAAACTATATGCTGGGTTGGGGAAGGAAAGGAAGAAGGTGGAATATAATTATTGTTTGAAAATTATTTAGTTTCGATCATTGCCGCTGTACAAGCGCGCGCGTTACTACGTGACACGGATTTTATGGAATTCGGATATTAAATTTCGAACCCGCTTCAAGAGAAACGCTCGAAAATTATTTCCTGTTCGTAACCAGAAACAGGATGAAGCGAAATGAAAGAAACACCCCTTAGTGTGTGTGTTTGTTTGTGGGGAGGAAGAGGAAAAGAGTGGAACGTAAATAATGTGGAAAGTTTTGCCGGATGTGTAATAATTTAACTCATGACCTCGCGAAAATGAAATAACTTTTTTTTATATATATATTTATTTCACAAATGACAGCTGTAATATTGTGTCAAAGTGAGAAATTTGACAGCTTTAATATTGTGTCAAAGTGAGAAATTTGACAGCTGTAATCTTGTGTCAAAGTGAAAAATTTGACAGCTGTATAATATTGTGTCAAAGTGAGAAATTTGACAGCTGTAATATTGTGTCAAAGTGAGAAATTTGACAGCTGTAATCTAGTGTCAAAGTGAGAAATATAACAGCTGTAATCTTGTGTCAAAGTGAGAAATTTGACAGCTGTAATCTTGTGTCAAAGTGAGAAATTTGACAGCTGTATAATCTTGTGTCAAAGTGAGAAATTTGACAGCTGTCATCTTGTGTCAAAGTGAGAAATTTGTGAAATTCATTAAGAAAAAGTGTATACTAAATTGTGTTAGAATATGAGAACAGTAGCTAAAGTAGGTCGTAATTGGATTGTTGTGTAATCGATGCGTTTACGTTTAATCTGAAGAAATTGATTTGTTTCGGAGAAAGAAAATAAATAAATGAAACTTGAATGATGGAAATTAGTCATCATCATTTCTACCGAAGTGCACACACACGCGAGCGAGGACTGTGAACGTGCCTCAATCGAATCGTTTAAATATATACATGCCTTCGGATATCATTACGTAAACGTTGATTTGTGCCGCGCTCAAATGTACGGAGGAAATCCCATGAATTAAGCTTCGTCGGCAAATACACATCTCTCGTATACATATTTTTTTTTTTTGCAAGCTTTCTTCTCGCACTCTCTTTGGTATTTATCGCGGCTCGAGGAAAGTTTCGGGCTCTACATCAAAAGGCTTTTCAATTTGTTTATTGGGAGGAGAGAAAGAGAGAGAAAAAAAGAAGTCCTTTCGAGAGTGGCTTGAGAACACATACGAACAAATGAAGTGAAGTGAAGAGAGAGAGAGAGAGAGGAGTAAAGAAAAGTTATTAATAAGAATCCATTCAGTGTACTTCATTAAGCATCCAAATTTCTCAATTTACGAGATACTTCTACTAGCATGGAGGAATAAAGGAGAAAAAAAAAGACGTTTCGTAGCAAAAAAAAAGGTTATTCATCCAAATCTTTCAATACTTACACGAATATATATATATTAATAAAATTATTACTTCTTTATAAGTATATAAGCTAGATTAGATAAGATTGATTCTTTGTTAAAGACTAGTGGCACTAAGATTCGATGACCATCACATAAATAATAAGGCGGATATATTCGCCTCCCGTCCTAAAAGGGTTAACATAATGGTTTATATCATCAAACATACCATCTGATGGTCACTATGTAAGTTTTTCTTTTCTCTATAGTTAGTAAAGTTAAGCTAATTTTAAATTTGAGAAAAAAAGTTAACAACTCTCAGTGTGAATAAGATTTACGTATCGGATCAAATTAGAATTTCAAAAAATAACTTTGGAAACTCCGGTTGGCTGTATTTTGTATTTGCTATTTGCAAAACGATGGAAGCGGAGAAGAACAATTTAACAGTTGCTTTCTCGGCCTCCAGTTTTTGGGCAAAGAAAGGACTTGTGGTCTGGTGGAGGGAGGAGGAGGACGAATATTTAATACGTTTGAAGGATATTTGCATAATGCTTTAATGTGTACAATGCTGTGTGTGTGTGTGTGTGTTTCCTTGCCATTTTGTAATGAAATGCAAATCTGGAATCCACTCTCTGCCAGGGCATACAGACTGCATAAATACACACGTAACTGAATGCCTAATGCGTTACGATTCGGCCATCCCTTCGGGCGGGACGCGCTCTTTGCGAAAGAACAAACGGGAGGGATAAATATTCAAGCAAGATGTCAGAGATAAGGCGTGTAATTCACCGTGTAATTGTTGATTTTGTCATTGTATCTTTGGATTTCATTTTGCTTAAACCTAACTGAATGTATAGTCGTGTGTTTAACTGCTATTTTAAGAATGTCTTCTAATTCAAAAGATAGCAGAAAATTGGTTAATGTATACATTTCCAAAAAATTTGATTTTAAGGTTTACATTTCTTTTCATTCAGAATTTGGAAGCAAATGTTGGTTAATGTATACATTTCCTAAAGATATAAATAATTTAAGGTTCAAATTTCTTTTTATTTAAAAGTTGGCAGTTAATATTGCAAAATCTATACATTTTCCAAAGAAATAAATATTTTTTTTATATTTATTTTTTTTAGGCAGCAAAACTTGGTATACATTTCCTAAAGAAATAAATAATTTGAAACTTAAGCTTTCCAGTATTTTTAAATTAAAGTTTTTTTTTTGTCATTCGGAAGATGGCAGCACGTGCAGAGTTAAGCAATTGCAGCTGTTCGAAAAGCGAATACATTTGTATTCTCTCTTTTTTTTCCCTCAATTTAGTTTTTGGTGTAGGTTTGTGTCGTTCTATTGCTACAGTAACGTTTAGAGAAAATGTGAGCAGGTCTGCAGACAGTACATGCGGGAATGCAATTTCGCATAACGAACGAATCTCCTTCATGCGCCCGGCGCATCCACCTCAGCCCCTCAGCAAGGGACATTTATACCGAATCCCACCGACAAATTTACCCACGCCCACGACGCATTTGCATACCTCGAAAGCACCGAATTGATGGATCGTCCGTGCCAATGACATTTGACGCATGTCATAAATCGTTATGCAATTATTGCACGCGCTCGTCATTTTTGATAAACGGCTTTGCGATTTATTTATTTTTTTTTTTATAAATTAATTTTGCAATAGAACCGCCCACGTTCGCCGAATTAATTACATTTCGTTCATGATTGAATAATATTTTTAATAAATCCAATTAAACAATAACGTAATGTAAATCTGTGATTGACTTTTAGGAGCACTGCATATTACACGTTAATGCTGGCACGTGACGAATTATCTGACATCTGTCAAACGTCAAGTGTCAAGTGTAATATGACGTGGATGGATCATTGACAATTTGGGTCGAGAAATTTGACAGCTGTAATCTTGTGTCAAAGTGAGAAATTTGACAGCTGTCATCTTGTGTCAAAGTGAGAAATTTGACAGCTGTCATCTTGTGTCAAAGTGAGAAATTTGCGATTTTTTTTTTTTTTTTAATTAATTTTGCAATAGAACCGCCGACGTTCGCCGAATTAATTACATTTGGTTCATGGAATAATATTTTTAATAAATCCAATTAAACAATAACGTAATGTAAATCTGTGATTGACTTTTAGAAGCACTGCATATTACACGTTAATACCGACACGTGACGAATTATCTGACATCTGTCAAACGTCAAGTGTCAGTGTAATATGACGTGGATGGATCATTGACAATTTGGGTCGAAGTTTCGTTTCATTGCTTAACGGAATGTGGTAACTAGGTGGAGGTCGCAGCCACAGGTTCTCCTCCTCCGCCTCCACCAGTTCTTTCTACTGCTTTTTTTTTGTCTTCCTTTCTTCCGAAGGTGGTCTCTCGTTTTGTAACCAATTAATTAACGCAATCGGTTGACGTTACGCTTCGTTTATCGTCGCGCATGGTTTCCGTTCGCTGCCGTCTCGCTATACGTCTCCTTTTAGACCAAGCGATGAGCTTCTTATTCAAATCGAGTTTTTCGGCATAAAACTTGCGTCTCCCGACGCGAACATGTTTTAAATTGACTTTTTCATTCCCACTTCGCCCCCATACACCTCCACTATTTACACACCGAAATTGCTTGTCGATGGAAAATAAAAATACAACTTTGAGTTTCATCTTTTAATCGTTTCTCATCCCCCTATTTTTTTTGTTCTCCTATCATCGTTACAGCTTTTGTCGGAGTTTCGACGCATTCCTTCCTCGTTTCCTTCAACTTTTTCTCATATATAAAGATTAAATATGCGCCGCTGTAGAATCCGATGTGCGGATTAGCGGTTATTTCGCAACGGAGGATTAGCATGGAAATTAGTAACCTTTTTCGAGATACCTATGTAACTAACGAGAGGGTAAACAAAAGATTCCGGTTTTGTTTAAAGGTCGGATCATGGCTGGAGTAGATTAAAATTTGGATTTTAACCCTAACAATGACGTTCGTATCTAACACTGAATATTCCATAGAAATTTGTAATCGTTACGTTTCTTAATCAAAAAAAGAATAATGAATGTTAAAGTATGTTAATATTGCGAATCGATTCAAGGTCGGTCATTCACTACATCGGTCACGATCAAACGCAGATATTAGGTAAACATTTTATTCGGTTACCTTTATTTAGTTGTTTCCTTTTTTTATTAATTCGGTATAATGTTGCTTTCATCCATACTATAACTGAAAATGGTATCTAATGTCAGACAAAGTTCGCTTAGTTGGCGTTAATACATTAGTTTCTGAAAAAACAAAAGTTCTTTCTCAATTTGTTAAAGTCTAACGATATTTCATGTCAAATTTCAAGAAGATCTGTCAGAATTGATAGAAGAAAATGCAAGACGTTGGTAGAAATTCTACCATCAACACTGCAAACAATTGTTTCCCCATTCTCTACGGCAGCGTTTTCCAAATATCTGCTAAAGTATA
>NW_017096621.1:0-408 GCF_001412225.1 Nicrophorus vespilloides
TTATTTCTATGATTATGATTTAATATTTTGAATTATGTTCATGAATTTTCATTTAACATTTATTAGCAAATTTAAATTTAGTTTTTTTCAAGTATTATTTTTTTTGGAACTTTTCAATGTCTTCACTAAATCAAATTTGACTTATCACAATTAAGTTTCGCTTTGAATTTTCTGGATTTTTATTTTAACAATTTCGCGTAAATCAAATTTGAAGATGTTAAACTATTTTTCATTGTTGTCTTCCTAATTTTCTTTATAAATCGAATTTTATGTGTATTTTTTTGTAGAATTACCCTTAGACTTTCATTTTTGTATAAAAAGGACGAAAAAGTGCCCCAAAGTCATGATTCCATAATTTATTGGATCTTGTACTACTCACAAGTCTACTATAGTTTTGCATTTTGCACT
>NW_017096621.1:421-1287 GCF_001412225.1 Nicrophorus vespilloides
GTAAGTTTTCACTTTCCGTTATTATCATAACCTTTGTTAGTTCTATTATTTATTTTTCATTGCAGCTTTTATCTACAACCAACACAGCTATTGCGAGTTCAATTTTTTTTAATACAAATAACGGTAAATTAGGAAATGTTAATTTTATAGAACAAAAAGTGATTATTTTTCATTATATTTCAGATGATGTTAAGACTATTAACGAGCAGAAATATGTTCCCAATGAGGAGCAAAACAAAGTAACCATTAATGAAATGAGAACTCCAAAGTGTGGTAAGTTGATTTTTTTTTTAATATATTTAACAAAAAAAATAATGTTTTCCCCCTCAAGTTTTAGTTGCAATCAAAAAAGAAGTTTTACATGTAGATCCTCCAGCAAATATAGATGATGAATATGAAGAAATGTTGTTTCTTAAGAAAAAAGAGGAAATTAGAAATGAAAAGAGAACTTCAAAGTGTGGTAAGTTGATTTTTTTTTTAATATATTTAACAAAAAAAATAATGTTTTCCCCTCAAGTTTTAGTTGCAATCAAAAAAGAAGTTTTAGATGTAGATCCTCCAGCAAATATGGATGATGAATATGAAGAAATGTTGTCCGTTAAGAAATTTAAGTCGCATCGCACACGCGAAAGAGAGCGGTAGTATTTGTGAGAGCTCCAAATTTTATAGCGTGTTCGTGTATATGTGATATGTGATCTGTGGGAAAAAAATAAAGAGGAAGTAAGGAAGTGACGCCGAAGTCTCTTCAGGTCATAACAGGGGAGTCTCCCTGTTATGGACAGTGAAGATATCACATCGCAGGGCGAGGCCGGCGAGGCATCCTATCGGCCGGCTAAAAGGAAAAGGGGGAGACCCGCTGTACAAAA